>NW_024354911.1:16300824-16395719 GCF_902729225.1 Pteropus medius
TGTGTATAATGAAATATTACTGAGTCAAGAAAAAAAAATGAAACCTTAACATTTTCAACTATATGGATGGACCTAAACGGTATTATGCTAAGTGAAATAAGTCATACAGAGAAAGACAAATACCATATGATTTCACTTACATTTGGAATTTAAAGAACAAAATAAACGAACAAAATGAAAACACACTCATAGACAGAGAACAAATATGATTGCCACATGGGAAGGGGGTTGGAGGCTGGTTAAGAAAAGTAAAGGGATTAAGACATACAAATTGGTAGTTAGAAAATAGTCACAGAGAGGAAGTATGGCATAAGGAATACAGTCAATAATACTGTAATAACTATGTATAGTGCCAGGTAGGTACTATACTAATTGAGGGGATCACTTCATAAGTTATATAAATGTCTAACCACTATGTTGTATCTGAAACAAATATAAAATAATATTGAATGTCAACTCCAGTTGAAAAATAAGAATGACTGTATGGTATTGGCAAAGGGATAGACACATAGATCAATGGAACAGAACAGAAAGTCCAGTAATTAACTCATGCAAATATAGTCAACTGATTTTTGACAAAGGTACGAAGAAAATTTAATGGAGAAATGATATCCTTTTCAACAAATGGTGCTGGAATAAATGGATGTCCATATGCAAAAAACAACAAAAATCTTCACAAGTACCACGTACCTTATACAAAAATGAACTCAAAATGGATTACTGACCTAAATGTAAAATATAACATTTATAACTTTTAGAAAAAAACACAGAAGAAAAATCTGTTACCTTACTATGACAATCAAAGAGTTTTAGATTCAATAGCAAAAGTACAATCTATGAAAGAAAAAAGAAATCAATAAATTAAATTTTATCAAAATTGAAAAGTAATGTTCTGCTAAACACAATGCTAAAAGAATTTAAAAAAATACATAAACTCTAAGAAAATATTTGAAAATCAACTATTTGATAAAGGACTTAATCCAGAAATATAAAGAAATCTAAAAATTAACAAGAAAACAAACAATCCAATTTGAAAACCTGGTCAAATATATGAACCGACACTTTACCCAAGAAGATATAAAGATGGCAAGTAAACATAAAAAGATGCTCAATATCATTTGTCACCAGAGATTGGCTAACGTCCAAAATAAGAAACAAAACAAAACAAAAATAACAATTTCAAGTGCTGGTAAAGATGGAGAGCAACAAGAACTCTGATTCACTGCTGGTATGAATGCAAAATGGTACAGCCACTATGGAAGAAAGTCTGGCAGTTCCTCCCAAAGTTAACACAGATTTAACGTAAGTCCTACCAATTAAGCTACTAGGTTTAACCAACTGACTTGAAACATATGCCCACACAAAAACCTGTATGAGAATGCTTATAGAAACTTTATTCAAAATTGCCAAAAAATTTTAAAAAAATCACGAGATCAGAGGATTCTAGGATAGGATGCAGACTGTGAAAGAAAGCCTGACACATTAGAAATATATGGCATAACCTCACTTCAGGAGGTACGTAAAACAAATGAGCCAATCTAAGTAACTTTGCAAAGTGGTATTTTGACTGGAAACTACAAGACTTGACTAAAGGAACTATATATAAACGGTGTACTCTGGTTGGTAAAGTTGTTTCTCATGGAGGTATGTGTTAATGCTTCTAAAAGCATTATAATGTATACCGAAGTAGAAAAATAAGTCAATGGATGGTGTGGGGTGGGAGCTAAGTTTCTTACTGTTGTAGAGGGAAATTACATACGGGAAACAAGGGGAAAGCTAGAATGAATTATATGGTACTGGATTAGAATCAAAGACATTATGAATTCAGGTTTAGCTTAAGAAAGATACAAATGGATAGATACATAAATAATTACAGAAACGTGTATATACATTAGTTAGTATACATACATTTATTTCCTAGCTCTTTCTCCTCATTAGGCCTAGGAGTAGTCATACCCAGCAACAATGAGCACACCTGGCCTCCTGATCTTGGTTTCTAATACCATTTTCCAATAAAAGGGACCAGGGCACCTTTGAGAAATGGCTGATTCTAGGGGTGGGGGACATCTCAATACATCCCTATAGAACATGACCCCGGAGCATCTCGTAGTACCAAAAAGTAAAGTGTTCAAAAATCAAAAGGATGAGGACACGTCAAATGGATAAAAGAAGCAACTGAAAGAGTTTCCAAAGGCCAAAGATGGAATACTCCAAGCAACAAAGTGGGGTTAATATGTTATAACCCAACGTATTAAATGAATATTGAGTCATATTGATATAAATAACTAAATAAACAAATGAATGAAGGAGAAGAGACAGATCTCTTGTACTGAAGAATTACAAATAATTTATGTAGATATTCTTCTCTGAGGGAAGTAAAGCTTAATTAACCTCCCAGGCTACCTCTTCTCTTCCTTCCTTGAATCTGCGCTGCACTTAAGTGATTTGCTTCAAAGAGTAGAATATGAAAGGGCAATATGTGTAAGTAATTTTACTGTGGAGAAAGAAACATGGCAAACACTACTTTGACCAGGTGATCAAGATTAGCATCGTTGGTGTAAGTCACACTGACAACATATAACCTTGAAATAATGTGATGATGAGAATGGCACTTCACTCCTGTACTCTTTGTCCCAAAAAACCAATACATCAGTCTAACCATAAGAAAAACATCAGAAAACTCCAAATTGTGAGACATTCTATAAAATACCTGACCCACTACTCCAGAAAACTGTCAAGGTCATCAAAAATAAGAGAAGTCTGAGAAAATGTTCACAGACTAGAGTAAGCAAAGGAGACATAGCAACTAAGTATATATGGAACCCTGGATAGAATCTTGAAACATAGAAAGGACATTACGAAAAAAATCAGTGAAATCTGAATAAAGGGTGAAGTTTAGTTACTAGTTACGTTATAATGCTGCTCTCTCTCATATGATATATATACGAAGGTAATGTTAAGACATTAACAATAAGGAAAACTGGGTGAAGAGGTCATATGGGAACTCTGTACTATCTTCAAAACTTTTCTGTAAATCTAAAAGTATTCTAAAAAAAGTTTACTGGGGAAAAAAATAAGTCCAAGTAAAGATGGTGGAGTGAAATCTGAACGCAGAAATCTATTTATTCCATCTTATAACCACATGAACAAAAGATAAAAATTAATCAAACAGTAAAGGAAATAGGACATTGCACAGTAATTTTTTAAAAGTAGAAACAGGGCAACAGGTGGAGAAATGATGATTTTGGTCAGGTTCACCTAACTTTCCCTTTTACACATGAAAACACATATAGAGAAAAGACAACTCACCAAATCCTGAGAATTTTTCGCTAATACCACACCACTTGGAAATAACTTGAGAGACCAATGAAGTGAACAGACAGGCCAAAGAAAAGTAAAACCTTCCTGAGTAGAAGCCTGCATTACTGAAGAATCTTTAGAGAGGAAGTAAGATTCATCAGGGTTGGTCATTTTCTACTGTATTGGTAGAACAAATAAAAGGCCAAAAGTAATACTCCAAGGAATTAGGGTATACACAAGACTAGGTAAAGTGAACCCTGGGTGCATGCAGGACACTAAAAGGGGCATACAGCCCCAGGGAATTCTTCCCAACCTCTATACCCACCCTGCTGCCCTAGGCTATGTAGGTGGTTAGAAAGCAATACCTACCCAAGCTACTGCTGCTCAGAGGAGAAGGCAAACAGGTTTCAAATAATAAAAAATGTTTATCAAGGAAAATTCACTGTACCATATCAGAACACAGAAAAGTTCTTGACAATTTAAGCATGAGCAAGATAAAGAAAAAAGACATGTCAACTATGAATACACCATAAACATGACAGAATACTATGCAAAAAAGATAAAGATCATAATATAAAAAATAACAAAACCAAGGAGAAGAAGAAAATTTTCCTACTAGTCATTGGCATTTTAGGAGAACAAAAGAACACGAATTCAATAAAATATAGTTCAAAAGATGATGCCAAAACAAGAGTGAATAAAAAGAGAAATTGAAAACCAAAGAGATTGAGAATCATAAACAAACACTTTAATAAATGAACTAGAAAGAACAGGGAATGGAATAGTACAAGTTGGATTTACTAACTTTTACAAATATTTTAAAAATTGACTTTACAAAAAAAAAGAAAAAGAGTTTAAAACTGATTATTTCATAGCTAAGAGTCAAATGATACTGTTTAACTGAAATACTGTATGTTTCCAAAAACTGAAAATAATTGATGATTCTAACAACTTAATGTTTTTTAGTCTTTTTTCTTAAATTTAGATGGATCTTTAGAGAATACATTTTATTGAGAGAAAACACTGCATGAAGTTCAAAAATTTCTTTAGTTTTACTTCAGTTGATTATTACTCTTAAATTCAAGTGATACTTATTACATCATTTGCTATAAGCCAGGTACTTTTCAATATATATTAGATTATTTAATCCTCATAACAACCTATGTAAAGTAGATGCTACTTAACCATTTTGTAGACAAAAACAAACAAACAAACAAACAAAAACAAAAAAACACAGTCCTAGAGACTCTGAGTAACTTGTCCATGGCTATACAGATAGGAAGTGATAGAGCCAAGATTCAAAGATAGATGGCCTGAGTCTGGAATCTGTGCTCTTAACCTCTACACTATTACGCTTCTCAAATGAAACAGAATATAGAGAATGATTTGATTTCTACCAAATTAATTCTATGTATATATCCATTAAATCATCAACCATCTATCCTTCCAGATAATAGTATTTAAGTTTCTAAGCAAAGAGAAGTGTTTGGAATGATGTTTCCCTATTGATAAAGACAGTTATTTGGGAGTAGACAGTGTAAAATATAGGTAAAATTTTTGTTCTTTTATTTGTTTTTCAATGAGTTTAATGCTTTATAATAAGTATCAGTCTTCTGCACACCCCCCACCCGCAATGAAGCCATTAAACAAAAACCAAATCACATTACCTAATCATAACTTGAATACTGTCATGATAATAATATAATGACTTGTCTCCCTAATGAACCATGTTTCAATTAGTACTTTACTGTGATCCTGCACTTAGCCTAGTACAATGTTGGGCAGAGCAAACACTCAATAAGTATACTGATGGATCATCATAAAATATTACACTACTACAGTCTATCAATCTTACAAGTAACATATTTCTAGATGATCTAGGGCCTTTCTACCTGAAGGGTACTCCTTTGACTAACATCATTTACATCATCTGGGAGCTTGAAAAAAAGGTAAAATCTCTGGCTCCACTCCAGACCTATTGAACAAGAATGTGTTTTTTTATCAAGATTCTCCAAGTGATTGGAGCCCACATTAATATGAAGTTCTTATTTCTAGGGCATTGGTTCTCTAATTGTGATCAATCATTTACCAATATCAGAATCACCCGGCTGCTTGTTAAAAATATATTCTCAGACGCCACTGTATTTCAAGTGTCACTAAAGTTTAAGAGCCACAGCTAAAACAAGTCAAATGTAATGAAGAATAGAAATGAGCATATTAAACACAGAGCAGTGAAATAACCAACACAGCTGAAATAAATTAAGAAAGTGATAATAAAAAGGAGAGAAGTCACAATGGAAGGCAAACTAAGGACATCAACAACAGAACTCTCTCTGTGTACGTGTGTGTGTGTGTGTGTGTGTGTGTCTGCCTTTCATTTTTGACATGCAAACCACTACAACATGCCAGAAGTTTTAGAAAGACTATGGGGACGTAGAATGTACCAATGTAACATACAAGAATCAGTAACATTTCCGAATATGTAACCACTACATAACACTTGCACTTTATAAATGTTCCTAATGTTGTATATAGTTTTACATGTGTACATACACTTTTAGAGACATTTCCATGTGCTTGACTTGTGCGATGGCTTCGTCTCTCTCCTCATTGGCTAACTGCAGTCGAGACATAACAGCTTCATCACGTTCCCTCTGTGCAGAATACACTTCTTCAACCAGAGCTACCAAAATATATAATCCATAATTAATTAGAGAAAATAAAAGAGAAATGTATACTTTTAGCAAAAAATAGACCCCCCAAAATAATTCTGTTATTTAATTCAACTGAATTGTTATCAATTAATCACTTGAGAAAAGATTATTTTTAAAAGCTGCTGCAAAGTTGAGATACCATTTTATACGCATAAAAGCAAAAATTAAAAGGTCAAGTAATAACAAATATTGGAGCTTGTGAAATAAAGTAAACTCATATATACTGCAGATAGGTGTATATTTTTCTACAACCATAAAGGAACAATTTAGCAGTGTTTACAACAGTTGAAAATGTGTCTAGGCTATAACCTGGCAAATCTCCCCTTTGGTGTGTAGCCCAAAGAAATTCTTGCACATGCGCCCAAGGAAACGTATAAAAATGCTTATTGTGGCACTATATAATAGCAAGAACTTAGAAATAACTCAAATGTCTGAGAACAGCAGAAAGAATAAATAACTCACTTAACATTCAAAATGGAATATTATCCAGCATTTAAGATGAATTAACTATGGACAAATGGAAAAATCTCAATAATGAAATTTTGGCAAAAACAGCAAGTTGCAAAGACAGCTACCTATTATTTACTGATAGACACTTAGTGAAAATATTAAAACAAGCATGGAAATGATAAATACCAAAGTCAGGGTAGTAGTTGCCTCAGTAGGATGGTGGAAGGAGAGGAAAGGAAATGAGATCAGGGAAGATTAAACAGTGACAAAGTTGTGCTGCTTTAGCATTGCACATCTCTAGAGGCACCATTTATATAGATTATAATACTAATGGCATCATCTAGATTTGTGCAGTGCTATAAAAACAACTTTGATGTAATCTGAAATTATTTTTCAAGCATAATTTCTACTTGAAATCTTACATAACTTAAAATATCACTATGTTAGACAAAAAGGGCCTCAAAAACCTGGACTACCAGTTCAAATTTTATTTGTACTGTCAAACACAAAATAAACTTAGAAAAGGTGTTGAAACGTTCTTTTAGTGCATAAAACATTGGGTTTCTGCTAGGATTTATCATAGATCAATACAGTTAATCAAGACAATTATTTTGTATTAAATTATAAGTAGAAGAAACAAACCCTGAGATTAAATCAACCACAGTTGTCCCTCAGTATGCACAAGGGATTGTTTCCAGGACCCCCATGGACACCAAAATCCACAGATGCTCAAGTCCTGTATATAAAATGGCATAGTATTTGTATATGACCTATATTTGCATATAGGCTACAGCAGGGTACGCTTACACAATATTTCATTTGCATGGATTCAGCATAGTGCTTATCGCATGGCAAATTCAAGTCCTGCTTTTTAGAACTTTCTGGGAATTTTTTTGTATGACTATTTTTGATCTGTGGTTGGTTGAATCTGCGAATACCAAACCTGTGGATACAGAGGGCGAACTGTATTATCTTTTGCATAATAGAGTAGGAAATGGAACATGCAATGCCAGAGCAAAAGCCAAAATCACTTCTAACAAGCTGAACCTAAGGGAAGAAAAATATCCATCGACAGAAATATCCATCCATCCATCCACCCATTCATCCATCCATGCATCCATCCATCCAATATTTATTAAGCTCCTGTGGCAGTTATCCATCCAGTTTTAAAGAATATGAATATAGTGGTCTGAAAAGTCCTCATCCTGAAGTAAACATTCTATTACAGAGAGACAGACAGTAGAAAGAAAAACAGGCCAAACATTAAGTAGGCAGATAGGTAGATATAGGTAACAGATCGTAGTAAAGGTTTTGAAGGAAAATTAGGCTGAGTAAGAGAAAACAGTGTTTTTGGCAGATGGAGAATAGATTAAGCAGTTTGTCAGTTTCTTAAAAAAATTAAACATACACCTACTATAAGATTCAGCTATTTCACTCATGGATATTTATCCAAGAGAAATTAAAGTGTTATGTTCATACAAAAACTTAAACACAAATACTCATAGCATCTTTATTTATTATAACCCCAAACGAGAAACAACCCGAATTTCTATCACCAGATAAATGGATAAAAAAAACTCTGACAAAATGTGCTGATCAACTGGATATCCATTTGCATAAAATCAAATACTTTTAATTGATAATTTAGATAAGGTTAAGAAATTCTTGTTATGAAACTGGCTTTTGAAAGAACGAGTACATTTCAGCACAATTTTTATAATTTTTTTAAGGTAGTATCATTTACTACTATGTGGCTTTCTGTGGCTATACTAGTCTGTTATTATGTATCAACTCATCAGGCTGTTTTGAAAGAAACTTCTGCCCATAATGTAGAAGGCAATAGTGAGTTTTATTTTTCCCTTGATTGTACACAATCTCCTTCCGGGCAAGATACTCCTAACAGCTTAGAAAAAGTAACATGTATTAGGAAGAATATGGACTTTGATTAGATCCAAGACCTTATCATATAAACTTACACAATTCATTTTTATATAGAGTATATTTCTTAAATTATTTTAGTAGCATTTCGAGTGTATAAAATGGATATAATACCACCATTTATGTTGTGAGGGAAAGGTAAATAAGATAATATAAGGAAGCTCTTGGCCAGATAAACAAAGTGGATTCTCAATAAACATTAGTTCCATGCTACCACTACCATCACCACTCTCAATCCACACACTTACGATGTGGTTTCACTTCCAGACATATTAAAAATGTGATTTTGATTAATTTGGACCACTTATGTATGTAAAAAAAAAAAAGTCCTTACTTTTTAGCCTTTTTTGTAGTATTGCAAAAATTATAAAGAGGGACTGGAAGAAAATTATTCAGATCTCATTCTATATCGTATACTGCATATTATAATGATATAATAGTTTGTATAAAATATGATATTCTAAGATACTTTTAAATTTTTACATTTAAAACACTTCTAATTTCTAAGTAAGATAGGATGCATAAAATGATGCTAAAAAGTGATCTGAGTATAGATTAATATGTATATTATTTTATCTTGAAATATTCTGGCACGTCAAAAGGTTAAAATACTAATTACTAAAACTTTAACGTCAATAGGCTTCTGTAAAGTGTGATGAAATCTTTATAAAATGACATTTAATGTAAGCTCTGTTCTACTTTAACTACAATAACATTTGATGAAAGAGGTAAGGCTAGCAATATTAAAAGCTTTAATAATAAGTCTAGTTATTTTTATGCTTAAAGGTAAACACTTTACACTGAGGGCTTATTTGGTTCAATGTGATCAAGAAAAAAAATTATTTGTTCCTCTATAATGCTATATCAACTCCAAAGATGTAAATAATGTGTTCATTTAAAGATTATCTTCTAAGTATACTAAAGTTAAAATTTAAAATACCATAAGACACAAATGCACACATAAAATCTGATTATATATTTTATAAATGCTATGAAATTTTTTCAACATTAAGATATTACTGAGTGATAATATTTAAGTTTTTAGGTTTTATGTATGTAAAATTTGTTAATTATGAAAAACATAATTCTAGAATTCAGAACTTTTAAAGGATCAATATGCAACTCTCGAACATTTTTAGTAAAGAAAACTTAATTGTAAACACTGAGCTTTTCCAAGGTAGATGACTATTACAAAGTTCACTAGAAAATCAATATAGCATTTTAGTTGGAATTTGCTCATTAAACACCCACAGCTCTAATGCAAATTATGATGGAATGAATAAAGCAAATACGCATGCTTCTTTCTTTTTATTAAATGTAAAATCTACTGTTAATTGCATCTCATATGTCATACAAACTTTTCTTCTTAACTATTAAATAGAAGCTTTAACAAAAGTCATTAGAGATTCTCTTTCTTTGACTTGAATAAATTTCAATATTTGTTCAGTAAAGGTTCACAGCAGTTAAATTACATTAACAAATATTATTAGCTACTATGTAAGCCAACCAAGTAAAATACTTATATTGTAGGTAAAACAAATCATTGGGTGTTTACAATAATATTTGGATATCTCCATTTTTAAACATGGTTATCAAATATCCTATAATTCTTAGTCAAATTCAAAAAAGATTCAGAGAGGATCACCCCTCTTACCACCACCAAATACTCAGATTTGTTTAGTAAGCTAATTGTTTTCTAATATGAGCAAGAGTAAATATAAAGAAGCTGAACTGTACTAAGTATGAGTTTATTGAGTCAAGATAGAGTACATATTTTCTTAGTAGAATTCAAGTCTATTGACAAACCCATATTCTACACTTCTCAAACTACTTTTAAAATACAGTAGAAGTGAGACAGTATATTGGAAAACATTCTAGTTTAAACACTGGATCATGATTCTCTAAATAACATAATTTGGAGGATAGACATTTCCCAGGAAAAAGAATCCATTTAATATCCTCAAGGTAGCTATGCAAATAGAAAAGGCTGAATGAACATAAAGAGAGGGAAGAAGAAATCATTAGGATTTGAATTTGACACACGTAAAATAATCACTGATTACAATTCATGTTCCAAAATTCTAAACAACAAATAAACACAGATAATACCTTTGTAAAAGCAGGTCTTTGCTACATATGAAAGAATGTCACATTGTTTGACTATCTACTATTAGTGCTTTAAGAGATTAAATGAATTCCTTGCAAATGTAAGTGTTTTATGAAATCACCACATATATATTCCAGAACCACCAACATTACACTAGGTCTTTTAATTTCCTTAAAAATTGTAACTTCTCTCTCTGAATAAATTGATTATTGAGAATTTAAACGGAGATGGTAAATGTACCATACCAACAGAAAATTAACACATCAACTCCAAGTAGTCTGATACTTCCATTTTTTTTTTGCATTTACAATGCTGAATTCAACTTACTACTTCAGAGCTTCTTTTACAGAAGAGACTATTATGTTTTTCTAAAATTAGATCTGAATTAGTTAGTTTGTAAATAACTTTTTCTGATTAAAAAGTAATACAGGCTCATTGTAAGAACATGGACACAAATATTTTACATAGTTTTGTAACTTTCTGCATTATCTAAAATAAACAGAATATGTTCTCATATTCTTCAGTAGTCTTCAAAAATATAAAATAGTGCATGGAATTTTATCATTTGGACATGCCATATTTGACTGAACTAAGATGCTTCTAATATTAGATTTTACACTGTTCCCAATTATTCACTATATAAATAACACAGTGATGAACATCTTTGTATGCAAATCTTTATACTTAGCAAATTACTTAGGAAAATTCCTAGAAGTATGACTACTACATTAAAAGTCAGCATTTTAAGCTCTTAATATATGCTTTAAATTTTTTCTCTGTAAAGTTGCTATAAATTTATAAGTCCTCACTTAACATCATTGATAGGCTCTGCAACTTTAAGCAGCACATAAAGACACCAATTTTATCACAGGCTTACTGAGATATACAAGAGTTAAGTCCCTATGGCATCTCATCAATGTTATAACAAAACATTATTTGAAGACCTGCTGTATTTACCAGTAGCATAGAAACTGCTAAAGATTAATTAGAATACAAAATAAATTTAAGTAGCAAAACTAATAAAACAAGAACTTTTTTTTACGAAACCCTCAATTATTACCTCCAAGAATTTATACAGATAATTAAGACTATATAAGAACACTTTCTGAAAATATGCTATTTACATTCAAACATTTTATATATCTGATATTAGAGCTACAATTTTTAATGCGAAAGAAATAAGCTTAACACTGAAGTTTAAAATTAGTATCAATTATTTTATGTACTTTTGAAATATAATTTTAAGAGATATTTATTTTTTGTACAGCATATCTACTTCGAATTTTAGGATACCAATATGAAAATTCTCAAAAGTAAATGTTATTCCCTACTCTTCTGACACATAGAATGAACTCTTTTTACAAGAAAACAAAGTAAACATTTTCTATTACATGGCAATTTTTATTTTTCCATGCTAATTAGTTGGGTGCCTTAATATATTTACTATAATGGTAGATTATTTATACTTTTAACATTTACATATAACCTGAAAAGAAAAATTTAAGTTATAAGTTTCAAGGATTCTATGTTTTGATGCTTTGGGCAATCACAAACTCCTCTTCTCCCTACCAAAAAGAAATTAACGTTCTCTGTAAGAAGAAGGGCTTGACAACATTTTTTTATTTATAAAATATCAGTCTAAATCTGAGTACACAGAAAAGAACCTATGTTTAAATGGAAAAAGCACATTAAATGCTTACAGAATCAGTAGAGTAAGCTAAGCAAATTATGTAACCGTTGAATTATATGTAAAATGTAACAAAGATAGATAGATAGATAGATAGATAGATAGATAGATAGATAGATAGATAGATAGATAGATTCATAAATATAAGACTTAGGAACTAAGGACCTGTTTTGGCTAAAACCCAATATTGGCCTTATTTCAGTTTAATTGGAAGGGGATCTCAAATTCATCTTCTCCAGGAGATATCAGGAACCTGGATTTCTCTTTGAACCAAAGGTTAATAAGAAATGTGTCTGCAAAAGTCAAACAGCATTAAATACTAAAAACTGATTATTATTCTACAGGAGTTGTTCTGTCATTCATAATCTCTCCATGCTCCAACCTTCCACAGCTAATCTTTAATGGATGACACGCAAGAAAGAAAAATAACATATAAAGCAGATACCCTAGAGTGAACATTTAAGAAAAAGAAAAATAAACCTTTTAAAAAAACATATTTTAAATAACACAAAAATAACTTATAAAAACTAGTTAAATACTTTTGTGTAAAATTTAAACATCATCTGTACACTGTAAATGTAATAGAGGAATAAAAATTAAAAGACAGTAAACACTAGACAATGCCCACTGAGACTTTTCAGGAAAAATGAAAGATTTAATTGAACAAGTAATTTTTAAAAGTTAAAACCACATTACTGACTTAAGAGTAAATTAATGGATGCAAATCAAGCCACACAATACTCTCAGTATCAAATTCAATTTAAGTAAAACAAACTTTGAAGTGTTTGTGGTTTAATCATTTTATTTAGATGAGAAGAGATACTTTGCCTAAAGAACAAAGTAAATGTTTCTGTTGTGCTTCTCTAAAATATCCCCTAGTAGTTGAAGGTCATATATGCTAATAATTTTCAAATAATATTATTCATATATGTAATTTAATGAGTTAAAACACAGTAAAAAGTCCTAAACAGCTACTATTAGATACTTTTTCCCAATGTTAATATGTAGGGAATGAGCTGGTGATTTCAGCTTTTGTTAAGAAGACCTACTAATTACATATTTTTCTTTCACTTTCCTTTTTGTAAAGAATAAAAAAAATAATTTTCATATTTTCAAACTTCTTAAATAAGATTAAGTCTGAAAACCAAGGAAAACTAAAAACTGTGGAGATGAAATAATAAAAATACTTTAAAGCTACTTTTTAAAAAGAAATACAAATCAATTCTTTCTGAAACAAAATCATATATAAACTATGGGGTGGTTATTTATATTAGGTACACTTTGAATATGCCCCTTTTAGATTTAGAAGTCTTGAGAAAATAAGGTGGTGACATCATCATCTTATCATCATAATTACCATTTATTGAGTGCCTTCTATGAGTTAAGTACTCATAAACATTATTTCACTTAAACGTCACAGCAACGTATAAAGTAAGTTTTAAATAAAGCTTAGTGAGGCTGTCATTTACACAAGATAAGTGGTAAAAAGATTAGAACAAAGGTATGAATCCAAAGTCTGAGCATTTAACCACTACCTACTACTAATGGTGTATGTGTCAGAAGTGATTGCAGACAAAATATGTTTGAAATACCAGATCCATCTATTTGCTGATGTATTTTCAGTGCCTAATACCGTGCCTAGTACATAATGGGCTCTCAATAAATACTTCTTGTTTGCATTTTAAAGACGTTAGCATAGTTCCTATAAAGTGCTTGGTAAAAACAATATCACTGGTGATGGTGATGTCAAAAAAGAAGGGGGAAGTAAAAGGGCCAACTATATGAAATTTTATCACAATACAAGATATACAACTCAGTTTTAAACTCTCATGAGATCAGCAGTATTCACATCATGTAAAAACCATCAGGGAGGCAAAGGAAATAGGCTTCATGCTATTATAGCAGTCTACATGAAGGTTTATCATAGGTATTCATTAAAGTCCAAATCCTTTGTATCTTATTTCTTTTATTTCAGATTCACATTTAAGTAAAATGTACTAGTGATAACAAATACATATACTTCAACAGTAATTTTCTTCATCATCTAATCCTTTGTTTCTAATTTTTTTTCACTTTTGTTTATTTCCTTTAAAAAAACTATTAACAGCGAACACTTAATTTTAATTAAAAGCTGAACAGAACAAAAATCTTTTCAAGACTTCTGACGTTATCAAAGGTTTAAGAATTTCATAAAGATAATAATCAAATATTAATATTAGCTACAACCTACTGAGTACCAGCTATATACTAGGTGCTTTTAAATATTACCTCTAATCCTTAAAATAATCTGGTAAATTAGTTAATATTCACATCTTACATGGAAGAAAGTGAATCTGGAGAGGCTAATAAGTAATTTGTCCAAAGTCACACAATTCATATTAAGTAAAAGCTGTGATTTGAATATGGGTCAAGGCTTTTGATCCTTCCATTTCTTCATTCTGCCTCACAAAGAACTGGGCACCTTTTGTTTTATGCGGTTTTAACTATACTCAATTCTTACTCTTGTAAATTATACAATCAACTGGGAAGATAAGATGAATTAATTTATACATAAATAATACACATAAAGACACAAAAATAAATAAGGGGCAAATCAGAAACACAAGAAAAATGGCAAGTTCTGATCATAGCCATCATAAACTTTTGGTTTATGTGGTCTTTATGTGTCATACTTATCACAGGAATTATTTTAAGATTAGAAAGCAAGTAACTTTTAAAAAATTACATCTTTTAAAGATACATTTACATTTTCTAATACTATAAATCTAATCCACGCTCATCACAGAAAACCTAAAAAGGCAAAAAACTGTTGACTGAAACATTAATACATCCATTAATACTACCAAAATTTGCCTCTCATTTTATGTAATACACATGTATTTATATTTCAAAGAAATTATATCATAGTTTTCCCCACTTCTTTCACTTAATATTACAATGATTTTCTCATATCATCAATTATTCTTCAGAAATGATTTTAATTGTTGCATGATATCTCAACAGCATAAATGTGCCTTAATTTATTTAACCATTCCCTTATTATTTGATTTTAATTCGCTTGCTGTCATAACTAATACTGATGAATATACATCTTTACATTTTATATATTAGAAAGAAACAGCTTCCATTTCCTTGAATACTTCATATTTTAATTAACATTTTATTTGAAAAATCTATAGACATATATTTTTGCATACTATTTGCAATTTTCAGTGTGTAGTTCAGGATGTGTTTGCATGTATTTTTTTTAAATGTGAAATACCTTGACTTTAAACATTTATGTTCTGCTTAAGCACAATAAGTATTTAAATATATGCACATATTTGTCATCTACTTTACCAAATACACTTTTTATTTCCAAAATAAAAATGAGCAGTGAAACAAACATCCATGCTTATGTGGATTATCTGTTCTTTCATATGACACTAAATAAAAAACTTATCACATATAATGTAGGTCATATAGTGTTCCCCATTCTATTAAGGCTCTGACATAGTTGTTTTTTTATGGTATTTTCCTTTTTGACTGCATTTACTACTGATCCAGTAGATGATAAGTTGTTTAAGACTGTACGTGTAATGAGAAAGCATGAAAAAGTTCATGAGTCTACCAAGAGTCAGTGAACAAATTTCTTGTAGTTTCAAATCAATGGAGTTCTTATTTCATTTTTTAAAAATTTTCACATATTATATAATTTTCTCTAATGTCACAAGGAAAATATCTTTAATCTTTTTTCAATAAAATAGAACTAAAATATTAAAAAATAAATAAAAATAAATTCTAAGAATTTATACTTTCAAAAAAATATAAGGGATTTTCATTTTGTGTCATTTTTCTAACAAAGTAGTTGGACACATCTTTTTTAACTAGATTGCTTTGTCCAGAGAAACTATATACACTATGAACTTAATCAATTTAGGGGCTGTAAGAACATACTAAACATGTTTCAAACATTTAACATTTACTAAAATAATATTTTATTATTAAAAAGAAATATTTGATTAACAAAATAACAAAAACAAAGTCTTTCCATTTTATGCATGCATGATTCATAGTTTAGCCAAAGGGAACCCTTAAATATATACCAATAAATATTAAAGTATATGATTAGCTCTAGTACACAAAAATTTAAAAGTAATATTGCTTAATGAGTTTTCCCCTCCGGGAGATAAATGAGCTATGAAGACATATTAATTCATGATTTTCAGTAAGTCATAATGGCATAAATCTCATTAAATTAATTGTTAAATTATACATGCAATTAAATTATGATGTAAACATCTTAAAACAAATGTACTTCCTATAATATCTTACTAGCAATTTGTATCTATATTCAATTATAAAAAGCCAAGAAACTTTCAAATTGTTCTAAACTTATATCTGAATTATTCATTTTTAACATACTGTTAATTTTTTAAAAAATATATTACTATTTCCCCACAAAAAAAATCCAAAGAATTCATGGTACTTTAACATTAACAGAAAAGTAACCACCAGGTATTTTGCTGGAGTATTTATTTATGGTCATTTTGGTTGCATTCTCATAGTGATGTTTAGTTCTATAACACACAGTAGTCAGGCTATATCCTGTTAATGTCTCTGACTGATATTACCAGAATTCTTTCATAAATGCACCGAAGGCTAAGTGGCTCATAATGTATGATTATAATTTCAAACTAATCACAAAATACGATTATTTCTTAAAATCATTCTAATGATATAAAATTGTTAAAATAAGTAATTTCTAAAATACCTTTCAATATTAATTTCTATTACTCTGTGAAATTTCTCTTTCCTTACACTAAAACAGCGTGAGGAAGACTCACAGTGACATATATATGTGTATATTTGTGAGAGATTATAACTATTGAGAGTCATCTGATCATATCTGTAACATGTCACAGATGTACTTAAAAAATTATTTCTCCTTGCAAAGACCTGAGAGTAAAGACAGACTCCAAAACATATTTAAGGCAGTCATTTATAATCTTAAACTTTGTCAACCTTTCACTTTAATCTTCTCAAGGAAACATTATCTCCATCATCATCCAAATCATCAGATACAAACTTATTAATTGCACAAAATAGATTTTTAAATCAAATGTAGGTTTTCATTGGCAATGAATATATGACTAACTTCATACAAAAAAGAAGTATTTCCTCTCCACGAGCTAAAACAATATGTGGTATTTGAACTGCTGGTTGAAAGGTAGAGGCACTGGTAATCATTATTTCCCCTTGTTTGTTCAGGCCCTTCCAACAAAACAAACAACCTTTTTGTGATTGGATTGACATGGTGTTAACAATGCATTTAATGCCCAAATCAGTATGAATACAGGTAAAGCTCTCGCTAATACCAGTACCAGGATGTTAAAGCCACCTATTTTCTAAGCAGCCAAAAAAAAAAAAAAAAAAAAAAAAAAGGGACACGGCCTCCCCTCCTTTGGCAAATAAGCTAGTATGCTAGTATTCACCAGGCCATATAATATAATAACCTTGTGTATCTTTCTTAAGGCCATATGTTAATACTCATCTACCATACCTGCTGTCTTTTCAGCAATCTGAGCTTCTGTTGCTTTCTCTTGGAGTTCCAGCTTAAGCTTTAGTTTTCTCTGTTCTTTATCTTCTTTAGTCAGTTTTTCTTGAAGCTTAAACACATTGGAAAAAACCTAAGATACTTATCTGACAAATTTCTTGCACAAATATAATTAATCCTAAAGTAAAATTTTTTTAAAAAATAATATTACATTTAACTCCCTAAACACACAACTCCAAAAAAACCCCCCACAATATTTAAGGTTTTAAGGTATTTTATAAACCAATAATTTCTTTTAATAACATAGAAATTATAAAAACAATTTATATATACTTAATTTATATGTATGCATAGGCAAATGAAATGAAAGAGGGAACAACATAATTGTTAAAAATAACTACTGCAAAAAGCAATCTGATCCATTCTATTGTCTTAAAGCAAAAGGCTTGGAAGGGACTATCCTAAAAAATTAATGAACAGCACAGTTTCCAGTTTCTCTTAGTAATTCTAACAGTTTGAAACAAAATTAAGATAATAATCTTAATATCTGAAACAAGTTTCCCTTTGGGAATGCCATCCCATTGTATTCCATTTAAATTGGCACTGGCACCTAATTCATAATTGGCATGTAATAAATAACTGATAAATAAAAGAACAGAAAATATCTCTTGCATGCAGAATCTTTCCAAATGGTTTTTGGGTTTTTTTAAATTTCTGCCTTGGCTTTTGTCATTTGTGTTGTTTTCTATCAGACATGATCAACAATCCTAACATCATGCTTCAGTTTGGTTAGGTCAAACAACTAGCATATTAAAATCAGAAAAGTATGGAGAGGTTAAAAAAAAAGAAGGCACAAAAATGAACATTATTTAATGCTCAAAGAAATATAACTAGAAAAAGAATGAGGAAAGATAAAACACGACATAAGTTGAATTAGACAAAATGCAGCAATATAACACAAGGTAAATGACAATACTGCCAAGCCCTGCTACTTTAAAGTTTAATTACATATATTATTGATGTGAAATATAGGGCACGGATGCTAATAAAAAAAGAGAAAAAAGTTAAGAAAGTAATGTAAAACCAGCACATTAAATTTCTCATTCTCCATAACACTGGAATAAAATTTTACCACAGTAAAATGTGAATGAATCTTTTTTCAGGTACATATTCAAGGTACCACAGATTTATGAAAAAGGAAATGATATCACAGGCCAGCAAGGGCAGGAAACCAAAGAAATTGCTTTTTGTGGCCAAATCCCAACTCAATCACACCCTGTTGGCATGATACGGCAACAACATAAAGCTACTGGTAAAGGATTAAAGTACACAATAAAACTAAATTATGATGGACAACGAAGCAAATTTAGGAGGTCAACAGCTAAAAGCACAGTGTATAATTATCGGATTTTCTATATTGTACCTTTTTATTGCTTGCTCTGAGATTGTTCAATTCTGTTAGAAGAAATGCTATCGTCTTCTCTTTATCTAAGTCTGAAGTAACTTGACAAGGAATCATACATTCATAATGCAAATTCTTATTTGTATGTTCCATAACGCTGTAATAAAGAAAACAAACAATATACACACATGATTTCTACTATACAGGATCTATAAATTTCACCCTTCAAATGGGGAGGGGGACAAATTTAATTTTAACAATAATATATAAAGTTACTTAACTTAAAACTTCTTTTGTTATTTACTGTTACAAGAAAATCCTATGAATAAAAAGAATAAATATATAGATTTTATTGAGGTGCTAATCTATCAGCTGAGAGAACTAACTCTGATGAAAGCATTTAGTAACATCTACAGAGACTCACAGATCAGTACACTTTAAGAATTCAGGTTTTAGCGGCTGGGAATATTAAATTTGTACTTTTAGTCAGGACAAAACACATTTCTCACTTTCCTGAAAATGGGAATAATAATCATAATTTTTTCAATTTGGTTGACAGAATATCACTTTCACTATTAAATTCAAAACATTAAAAATGAAAACATTTTCATTAAAAATGAAAATTTTTTTGACATTTTGCATTCTATTTGAGTATCAAAGGACAAGTAGTATAAAGAAAGGGAAAGGAAAAGAGATGGGCTATTTTTTGAAGGCATTATATTAAATAGAAATAAATCTTAGAGTCTCTAAGAAGAAATTAAGCAGTGAGGCCTGCCTGGGACAGAGCCACTCTACTGACCATGTGTATATTCTGCTGCAATTATACTAGATGTCTCATACTCTGACTTTAGCCCAATCTCTATTTATTTTTCCCATGTAGTTATAAAATGTTATCACCTCTTCATTCATCCTTACCTCTACTCCTCTACAGTATACTCAAATCTGTACTTAAGTAAGAATATAACTCATTGCTAAGAGGTAGAGACATGTTAACATACCTACTGAATAATTTTTAAGTAAACAGCAATAGCTATTCCTATGAAAAATTGTTAAAATTTATTCTATGAAATAAGATTTTTTTCTGGACTGAAAATACATTAGTCGCTGAAATTTTTGTAATTTAGTAAGTAGTATTTTCATAATAAATGACTAATTATCAAAGTATCTTAAATCTCATATGGAAAAGGCAAAGGTGTCACAAACTCAAATCCTTTCATGGGATAGATAGGTAAGGTGAATGGGTAAAAGCTGCAGAATGTAGAATAATAAGAAAGTCAAATTGGAATGTATAAGGCCCTTCTAAAAGCAGTCAAACTCATTTAAATGAAAAATAATGCTAACCCAAACCAAAACACATCTTGGGGCTTATTTTGTCTTAGAGCTGCTGGTTTTAGGCTCTGATGAATAATATCCCATTTATATCAATTCAATAGTTATTTCCCAATCCATAATGAAAGGTCACAGAAAATATATTCAACAAGAAGGAATAAAACCTCATGGCCTTTATTCAAACTCATCTTGCGCTTTTTTACTAAGCAATCTAGACACATCGTATCAATATAATGGAAAGAGGAGAAAACTCTGGTAGATTTCACCAAATTTTAATAAGTTAATGACATGTCCAATTTAGCTCATATCATAAATAAGGGAGAATAAAGGGAGGGAGGCAAGGAAGAGAAGAAGGAAGGAAGAGTTCTCCCAATTCTTATTTTTTAAATCTAAGGCTGCGAGCACTCACTTGGATTTTTCAGTAGTGTAGTAAGATGACTCATCACTTGGATAAGAAAAATTCCTTGATCTCTGCCCTGGCAGTTTTGTATCCTCATATGTGGCTTCATTAACTAATTCATTGGATTTCTGATGCACGCTTCCCTTAGAAGTCACAGTAAGTTGCTCATCCGGCTGTGTACTTTTAATTCTCTCTGTAGTCTCCTGCTCAAGATAACTATGGGCTATATCTGTATTTAAAACAATACAAAAACACGATATATGCAACACCATAGCTACATACTGAATCATTCAAATGAGTATTTTTGTGGACTGTCTTATAGCTTTAAACATATACTTTCTAGTCTTACTCTTATTGTTATCACATAAGCATACGCAATGTGGTTCTGCCATTAATATTTCCATTCCCACAGGGAGGGGGCGTTTAGGACAGTGATTTAAACCTTGCCTGCAGGTTGGAATAACCTGAGGCATTATCCTACAGCCCAGACCACATTTTATACTAATTAAATCAAAATCTCTGAGTGATTGGGTGACTCCAGCATACAATCAAAGCTGAGAAACATTGATTTAGAGGTATTATTTTCAGATTACTTTTTTCCTCTAAATTTTGAAAAATAGGCTGCAACAAGTTAATGATTATAGTGAAGTGATGCTATACATGGAACTATGGTATCACACTGCTTGGGTCAGAATTCCAGCTTTGCCAAGTGCATAACTTTGGTCAAGAAACTTCATCCATCCATGCCTCAGTTTCTTATTTTAAAAATAAGAACATAGTAACACCTGAGTTGTTGTGAGGATTAACTGAATTAATAATACATGCAAAATACTTGGCCTGGTGTCTGACACATCAATAAATGTTAGGTATTATTTCTGTAATCATAATATAAAATAAATATAAAAATTCTTAACTCCATTTTCTCAGATATGTATTATACCTGCTCTGCAAATCAGACTATCCATACTCTTCTACTGGGACTTCAATTATACTTTAGAGTAAACAAGGCTGATTTATAAGAGTTTTCTTTCTCTCTGCCTTTTTATTTTGATCAACTATTTTACCACCAAATGTTGTTTTAATCCTCTGAATGCTCTCAATGCTCTTCTACTGTGCCATATTGTATTATCCTATATTAGAATTCAACCATTTGCACAGAAAGTTTGACCCTTCTAATTAATTTAGTTATTCATTAATTTTAATAATTCATGGAAAACCTACAGTGTGGTATGTCAGTGATAAGTACTAGGAAAACAAAGACAAGAAATAGACTCTTTCCTCAAGGACTTTGTAGTACAGGGAGGAAGGCAAACTGATCTAATGAACTGAATACAATGTGATAAGAACTCTGGTAGGGTATAGAGACCAAATGCAAAATATGCTAGATATACTGATGCTCAAGTGGAAACTATGGGAAGATTTCACAAAGGTATTTGTTCCAAATGAGGATAAGCAGGAATATGCAAAGTAATAAACTACCAAAAGGCTTGAGTTAGGTGAAGTAAAGAAAAAGTTGAGACTGTGAGAATAACAGAACAGGAAGAACAGGCATGGGCATGGAGGAGAAGAAATAGCTTTAGGAAAAACAGTCATTCCTTCTATTGAAATGACAAGATGTTACAGTCAGGGAGTGAATATTTCTAATATGAGTAACATGTAACAACAAAGTCCATGACGTGGTTCATCTGGGAATGGGTTGATGAAATAGATGGATGGGGAAGGTACTTGGAGAGGAGGAAATCAAGGAGTCTGGGTAATGAAAGTGTCAGCTTTGAAGACACTGAAGTCATCCAGAAAAACAGCAAGAAACACGAAGGAGGAATGAGAGCCAAATGCAAAAGACTTCACTGACTGCATAAACATGCTAAAGAGAGAGAGAGAGGAATGAGAAAGGTGACAAGAACTGATTGTAGACAAGTTATTTCTTTTTACCTTTATATTTTGAAATAATTTCAGCCTTATAAGAAGTTGCAAAACCAGTACAAAGAACTCCATATACCCTTCGCCCAGATTCCCCAAATGTTAACGTTTTACCACACATGCTTTACAATTCATTTTCTATGCATCTATTTATCTACCTACCTACCTAAACATATGTAATTTTTTCTGAAACATTTGAAAGTTGCAGGCATGATGCACTTTGACTTTTCAAATTAGATTTTAAATACTGCTCTATCATACTGCATCTTGTCAAATTTTCTTTACCTATTCCAAGTCTAACTTATATTCGGTTTCTGAGTTAGTACCTTTTCCAAACAAAAAAGATAATAGTACTTAGTGACTCTAATTCAGTCTTCAATTATTTTTCCTAAACTTTCTGGCATAGGAGAAAGATCTTTAGGAAGTGATAATGAGATAAAGCTACTAAAAGCTTTTACTTAAGCTGTTTGTACTGCTTTGTGTTTTTCCTAAAGCTATTTCTTCTCCTCCATGCTCATGCCTGTTCTTCCTGTTCTCTTCTTATTCTCCCAGTCTGTCAACTTTTTCTTTACTTCACTTAATTCAAACCCTTTGGCAGTTTACTACTTTGCAAATTCCTACGCGTTTGGAACAAATGCCTTTTGTGAAAAATTCCTAGAGTTTCCAGTTGAGCATCAGTATATCTAACATTTTGCATTTGGTCTCTATATCCTACCAGAGTTCTTATCACATTGTATTCAGTTCATTAGATCAGTTTGCCTTCCTCCCTATACTACAGAGTCCTTGAGGGAAGAGTCTGTTTCTTATCTTTATTTTCCTAGTAGTTATCATAGATATATCATACTGTAGGTTTTCTATGAATTATTAAAATTAATGAAATAGGATTACATATAGAAATATAAACATAAGTCAACAAAATTCAATAAAAAGTGAAGTTACAGGTTTTGCACACAAGTCAATTAGATAAATTTTTAAAAGAACATTCACTTCTGATTTAAACTTTTTCTCTAAACAGATGAAAGCTTAAAACTAAAACTATTCTACTGCTTCCTCACTCTCTAATATAGTTTAAAATGGAAACTATAACCTACTTCAGTGTTTAATCAATGTCATTGTTAATTGCTTCATCATTATTACTAAATTCATTTCTCCATATGGATTTAGAAAATAAATTTTCAATCTCTTCATAATTCTTAAGTCTATAAGATCTAACTTTCCTTATAGTTAAACACAGGGAATTTTTTATGATGACTATCGATCCCTTTATTTACTCTTCTGTGGACACACCAATATTTGGACATAGAAATTTGATGACTTCAAACCAAGTATATTAATTTTTGCTATTACTATCTAATGCTACCACTTCCACATAAATTTATCCTGTGAGCATTTGAAAAAAATGTTATGGGATGTGGTTCCATAGTGTAGCAGTTAGCATGTCTGCTTTACACACAGAAGGTCCTGAGTTTGTGCCCCAGTGGAGCCATGGTCCATGGTCTATGGCCATGCCACCCTGAACAAGCACGATGTCTGATCTCGGAAGCTAAGGGTCGGTCGGGC
This sequence comes from Pteropus medius, assembly GCF_902729225.1. Classification (NCBI taxonomy): domain Eukaryota; kingdom Metazoa; phylum Chordata; class Mammalia; order Chiroptera; family Pteropodidae; genus Pteropus; species Pteropus medius. Next base: position 16,325,168 of record NW_024354911.1, read on the forward strand.
CTGGTTAGTACTTGGATGGGAGACCACTTAAGAAGACCAGGTGCTGTGGGCATAAATAATAAAATAAAATAATGCTATGGAAGACTACTACTAGGTTTTCCTCAAATGGCACCTACAGCTATTGCCAGGGACAGTTTATTCACCTGGGAAAATGGGTGGATTTAGTGAAGTTTTTTTAGGGAATCTCAATACTTAATGTATGTGCCTTGGCTGGCTGTACAATATATTCTGAAGGCCCTGTATTCCTCTAGTGATTTTCATGCTGTTTCCAAGGGACCATTTTCAAGACCTAACAGATTCTTTATTTCTGGAGGTATTAGTATCGCCAACTATCTCAATGCTAAAATTGTTATTAAATTCTCAATTCCTTAAGTCTAGAAAATTAACAGTATTACATCATTTCTTACCTTACGACAGAAAGCTTTAGGATTCCCTTTGAGTTCAATTATCCAATTATACATCAGTCAATGTATAATATACTCAGTTGAATTGAGGCTACCTAAAAAATGATGACTCATTGTCAAAAAATAACTGTTATTTCACAATTACTATATAGAAGTGAGGAGGTGGCTAGAATCAAATAGGGATTCTTAGAGGCTGGGAAATTCTGTTCTGTCTGGCTTTGTAAATAGTTTGTGACAACTGGTATCTGTGTAAACGGATTTGATGGTCCCCAGGGGGGTCAATACTGTTTACAGAGCTGTTTCTTCAGAGTGGTTGAGCTAGAATTGTCTCTAGGGATCCTACTGGGGTTACTCAGAATAGCAACATCCCAGCTACCTGAGAGCTCACCGTCAGAAAATAGAAAGAGAAATAGAAGTACTATAGACAAGTCATTCAAATAAATGGAACTCTTGCTTCTTCAGATGCAGGTGCTACTCAGGGAAATTTATATCAAAAATAAATCATAAGGAGGCAATTTGTTAATGTGCTCTCTGATACTTGCTAATACAATTGGTCACTGCTTCTTTAAACTTCTTTTTGGAAAGGTTACAACTTATACTGTAGCATCTGATTTCATGAATAAATTAAAAGTCTCATGTTTATTGTTTCTTTCTTTTGTATATTGTCTATCACCACATTATGTAAAAACATCAAAATGATATTTTTTTGGTATTAAATAGGTGTATAAATTTGATGTTATGATGGAATTACTACAGTCCACATTTTAAACAAAAGATGTCTTCTTCTCAATGGTTAAGAATTTTTTGAAATAATTACTTTCAACATAATCAGAACAACAATTATCAGTTAGTGGCTCCTAAAAATTCTACCAATTCTTTAAGTTAAATCTAGCTGTATGCATGTACAAATACTGTTTATTTTTTTTACTAAGTATTTCTGACTATTTGTTTCTCTTTTTTGTGGAAGGGTTAGTTTTACACATTTGCATATCTGGTTACTTTTCTCCAAATCATAAAAGAAAAAGACATCGGAAATGTTTGCCATATCACAGTGGTCTCACCTAATGTAAGTGTGTACAAGGGAAGAGTTTAGACCTTCCAACTAGACTCCTGGTGTATTTAGGTCTTCCAAGCAGAACCACAGACTGCAGGGTTTTTAATTCTGGCTCTACCATACAGCTATATGACTTTTAGCAAATTACTTAACCTCTCATTAGCTTCTCTATCAATAAAAAATTACATCATAATAGCACCGACCTCAAAAGGTTGTTATGAGGATTAAATTTGAATTATATAATTTCTTAGAAAAGTGTCAGCACAGAATACACTCAATAAATGTTAACTATTATTAGCTGCAAAATCCATTTTGTTAAAAGCAAAATATTTTATTACACTGTAAGAATATCCAATGAGAAACATATAATAAAGAGAAAATACATAACAAGGTTAAAATTTGTAACTAATAAATAATGGTTTAAGAAAGTTTATATCGGATTATAAAATAAATTACAGAAATAACAGGACTTCAGAATTTAGAAATCCTGATATTAGGAAAAGATCCTGAAAGAAAATCCAATTCCATAGGAATAAAACTAATATTTCTGTAAATTCAGCCCATGGCAGGAAAATAAGAAATTTAAATAGCATGTTTCTGTAACATAATTTGAGCACTCACTGTATTGGCACATGATATTAGATATAATCAGGATCATAGCTAGTAGATCATAGGCACTTATCCTTCACAGATTCTGATTTAGAAGTCACATGAAATTAAATAACTTTTGGATCTTTGGCTTAAAAAATGCAAAGCTGTTACTTGGGTCCTATATATTCTTTCAGGGTTTGGGGATTTTTGTTGTTTTGTTTTGTTTTGGCTTGAACAGTCATTAAGAAGGAAAAAAAAACTATACCTTTCATTTTCATTGGTCTGCATTCCCACTGCACACATTTCAAGTGCTCAAAACCACATGTAGCCATTGACTATCATGTTGGAAAGCACAGATAAAATCTTACATAGATCTAATAAGGTGTTATTATATAATATTGATGGGAAGTCAAAAATACTTGGGGAAGAGCAGTTGGATGTAGCTATAAGATACTGAAGTAAGGTTTTATAAAGGTTTTTTATAAAGCTGTAAATGATGAAACCTGTCAATATCACATAATTTAGTCATTTGGGCACAAGGGTTGGATATTCAAAATCAACTATATCCTTTACATTCCTACACATGGTTATATACCCAGATAAGCATATCAAAATGAAGTGGTGAAGTAATTTCATCTTTGATTAAGATAATTCTGTGACTTAGTGTACCATGTTTCAAGTCTTCCACTGGTTAGTCACGGAAATTACAGAAATTCTGTTACTTTTTTTATTATTATTAAAAAAGCTATTAAAGTGGTAGTACTACACCAAATTTTAACAAGCTTTTGTTTCATCGTCTGAAATAATCATGAACACATCAGTATTCATTCTTTTGGGGAAAAGGTCAGATTTCTGTGTAAGAACTAAGTTCTATCGTTTCAGCTTCTAAATTTTAAGATTCTTCACTATATGAAGGCTATGAATGCAGTATAATTGTGTAATCTCCTAAAGCTTAGATTATCTAATTAACTTATGAACATATCACATTTAAAAAAAAAAGGTTTGTAAAACTTACATCACCCTATTTAAACCTTTACAAATATTACTTAGGCTGAAATGATTGTGAAAACTATCCTACAATTTGATTAACTAACATAATGGCAATTGTTACTCTATTTATCCCCCAGTTATATAAACTATTCAGCTACTTTCTATATATTCCTAACCTTTTCAGCTTTTCTCAAATTTTATTATAAGAATAATTTATATAAAGCAGTTAAAATATGAATGAACTATGTAAATCTCTAATTTCTACAATTCAAGTAAAATAGGTTTTGTATATTTTTAAGTATGAACACATACCAATTGTCCATGAATTCACCGATTTTATATATCATTTATAGAAAGCAACTTTTCCAATAACAAGTATAAAGAGAAAAAACACATTTTCTTTATATATGCTTTTCTTTTTACTTAAGAGAATTTTTAGAATTGGAAAACAAAACAGAAGAATCATCAGTCAGATACTAAGTGGAAATCACTGAAACACAATGTTAGTTCTAATGGATGGATGATTGTGTTTGGTCTTTTGAAACTTTGAAGTATAGGTAAGTCTTGATCACACAAATTAATAAATCCTAAAGCTGGAGTTAACAATAACCATTACACCCAAATTCTGCAGCTTAGCCCAGCCAATTTTTCAAAAGGTCAGGTTGTGAACTGGAGAAGATCAGGGAGGTCCACCGCATAGCTTTGTTGCCAGGCATCTCTCGTCTGGATTGTTGCAGGCATTTATTAGTATTCGTCAGCAGACTCAACAGAGCAAACAAGAAATTCAAGCACGAATAATAAAATGAAATGCTGCTATATAACCCTTTGTCATTCAGCAAATATGGGACTTTTTAGCTACATTGTTCCTAAACCTGGGTTACTACTTTAATTTTTCTCCACAGTGCTGTCTGAATGAGTATGCATGTGTGTTAAATGCAGAGCTCCCCTAACAACTGCAGGACTGCCATTTAATCTGTTGGTAGATGGACCATTTCCTGTGGGAACCCTAGCTATGATTTCCAGATCCACCAAATAAATCTCAGATTAAGATTCCAAATGAAACCTGCCTTTGGCAGATAAAAAATGTCAAGATGGATATAAACAGTAAAATTATAAATTATCTAGGTGTTGCATGACAAACCAATGTTCAATTTTTTTTTGTTGACATGTTCCCAGATATCAAAACTATATGAGACATTCATCAAATGTCACACTTTCACAATATTGGAGGCATCATTAAAACTGTTTGACTAAGGACCTCAAAGTGTTTAAGCAGTAGCTCAAAAGTATATTTGTGCAAAGTAGAAGAATAAATTTACATATCAGCAGCAGCTCATAAGGGAAGGGTAAATATTCTGTTTATCTCTCATTGTAATTCAGGTTACTTTAAATACAAGGTTTTAGGAAATCATTATACTCTATATGGCATCATTACATAACTTTCTATGCAAATTATGTATGTTTTATTCAAATTCATCATTTGTTTCTCCAGAAAAAAAAAACCATAAAAGAAAAGGTGGAGACTCCCATTTCATTAATCAACTGTGACTACTATACTAGTGTCATGTTAATTACACTATACTATCACAGGCTCCTTGTTAGAGTTGGTATTTTTAACTTTTAAAAAAAGCATTAAATACCTGAAACTCCAAAAAAAAGCCTGAGAAAAGTAAATTTTTTTTTTTAATAATGTGTTCATTTCAAATGACTTGGCGGAGGAACAGAGACTTTAAAAAAAAGAAAAAGGTAATAAAGGACCAATACAGAACATCTTAGAGAGCAAATGGCCTATTAAAAATGCAAAGGAAGTCTCTGATGCTAGTCTCTATTGCACTCTCAGGAGATCAAGGACTGTTTTTTTAATGAAAATTTTTGTTTTGTTTTGTCTTTGTTCTCCTTACCTGGACTAATGCAGCCCTGTCCTGGTCTTAAACTCTATATGGGCTGATTATAAAATATAGGCAAAGAAGCTTACTGTAAAAAAAAAAAAATCAGATTTGCTGAACTGAAATCATTACTTTTTTAAACTTTAAACTCTTAAAAGCAATTGAATAAAAGGCTTCAGTGACTCTAAATTTAGCAACGTTTGTTTTTTTTTGATAAAAATTCAAGAACCATTTAATCTACTTAAAATAGGAATTCATTCAAATTGCAAATTATTTACATCAACCTGTGGAAAGGATACAGAATACTCAATATTCTATATTCCAAATGTTAAAATTTATACAAAAGCCCGAATCCTTAAAGACTACGTATTTATTCTCTTTCCTATCATATTTCTTCTAATACATGCGTTGCTACAAGGAAACTAATGCTGAATAAACCCTACCTATCCAAATCTGTTAGGAATCAATATTAATCTGAAAATTTTGAACAGAGGGCGGAAAAAGACAGGACATTAACTGAAGAAGGAAATAAGGGTATCCTATGATTAACTCTGTATTACTATACAAAAAGTGCTCAAATCAATAAACATTACTATGTTTTAGAGTACATTAAATTACCTTAGATACAGCCAGTGAAACTGTATTAAAAAGGAGGATTTAGTTTCTAATTTAAAAAATACTTAATTAGCAAAAACTAACATATTCAGTATGTCTATAAGAGTAATTATATCAATATGAAATTATTACTTTTAACTTTTCCCCCACTAGTATCCTGATTTTAAAGTACCAAAGTTTTGATATGTAAAGACTAGAATCACAAAAAAATTAAAACTGTAAATTAAAATAGAATTTTCTAAAATAATTATTTTTTTTTACCATACATCATCAGGACAATTTTATCATTTGGCAAAGGATTATTGATTTTATCTAAAAGCTACAGATTAGAATATTTTTAATTCAATCATTTAAACTATGAAATAATCTATGTAACCAATTTAAAAATTTTGTAGTCTGAATTGTTCTTAGTTTGCTTTTTTATAGTCTCCAAGAAAAAACAAAAACACAAAAGGAAAAACACAAAGAAAAATTGTATCTGAAACTTCCCCCAAAAAGATTAAAAAAATAATGTCCTGAGTGATAAGCTGTTTTGATTAAAGCACATGCGTGTGCACACGTACTCAGACTAACATGCCCCCAACACATACAGACACACACACACACACACACACACACCCCTAGAGTATTTAGTAACTCCCCCAAAATATTTTATTCAACTATCAAATTTATTCACAACCCAAAGTAGTTGAGTAAATGTAGTAAATGTAATCATATCAGTCTTACTCCATAAACAGCCAGTCAACCTGGACCAACTGTGTAAATGGCTATAAATTCAGTCTACACACCAACATATATTGATTCAGATCTCTAAAATCAACAAAATGCCAATGTACACGCAGGACTTTTATAGTAATCATACTAAAAGTGACAAATACAGTCACTATGGAGAACACAACAATTATCTTAAATATAATAAACTGAAACTCGAATTTATATAAAATTAAAGATTCAATAATATTATATTAAGATTCGTATTGTAAATATGTGTTCCAGGAAGTGCTCTGGCATAAAAGAGCCATAATCAGAAATGAATGAGAATCTTTTATCAAGCAGCTCAGAATCTTGAGAATGATGAATTTAAAACAAAGCAAAAAACTTGTGAAAAATTCAAGTAGTTTTTTCTATTTCAAAAAAAAACATATTCATATTTTCATAGCCACAAATAAATTTGAAAGAGCTTGCATATTAAGAGTAGAGTTGAATATCCTTAAATCAAAGATAGTCACAAGTTGTACAGAGACAATCCTATCAATAGTACAGAAAAGAAGTGTTCCTGTTAAAAAAAGAAATTTACCATTTTTCATGCTTATTCTTCTTAGTAATTATTATTTTTATAAAATAAGGTACCAAAGTATTTTAAGAATCCCACACAGAAGAGTATAGACTGAATTGATTTAAAACACTCTATATAGGGTAAAAACAAAAATGAAATAAAGATTGCTATTATCTCACAAACTTTTCTCTTATTAAGAATTTATGGGTAAGTTCATCAATTGCAGCAAATGTCCCAGTGTACGGGGAGATGCCGATGGCGGGGAGGTTGTATGTACAGCGGGAGGCTGTAGGGTTAAAGAGTAGGGGGTGTAATGGGAATTTTGTACTTTCCGCTTAATTTTGCTGTGAACCTACGACTGCTCTACAAAATAAAGTTTATTTTAAAAACTGCCCCAAAAAAGTAAAAAAATATAATATATAGCATAAATTCACAGATGTTAATTATTCATATTAGAAATAATGAATCTCAAAACGCAGTTCAGAACAAACTTTATAACCAGTTAAAAAACTGTTGCCCTTGTAAACATTTTTTTGTTTTTTTCATTCCCTTTTTCTACCAAGGCGAAGGGGAGAATCGCAGAATCATTCACATCAAGCTTAAAAGTAAAGACACTCAGAATCTCATTTACTTTAAAAAACTTATTTAAAATAAGATGGTTTTTTTCTTTATAAAATAGTATAACCTCAATCATTCTTTTAAGAGTTACCTTGGTATTTCCTCTGGAAGTGAATCAGTCCTTGCTGGCCAGTTGCCAGTAGTCTTAAAACCACTCTCACATATTCTAGACAGTCATGTGTAAAGCTAACAGCACTCTATTAAGTTAGGTACTATGGAGATGAATAGGAAATTTAATCAGACCTCAGAAATGTTCTTTTTTAACCCCTCTACAGCATATGGAAAAAAAATTCTTAAATTCACACTTGCCAAAAGGAAAAAGGCACATTGTATGAAGTCGATAGTCTGAAGATTTTTATTGCAATGGGATTTTAAAACAGACAAAATTAGATTTTATCCTAAATAAATATTATTGATTTAAAATTCTATTCTATCAAATATAACTATGCTAAATATCAGCTATACTACTTTGAAAAAAATCAAGTTTCTAATGATATTGTGAACATATCTGAAGAGAACAGACTTCTAATAAAATTAGTAATACTATTTCAAATACTGTTATTTATGTTTCTTAATATTTTTAAAGCTTTTTTATATACCTACCTTTTACAGCTGGATGAAATAACAGTAACAACCACTACCATTTATTTAGGCCCTGTAAAATATATCAACAATCTTTTTTCTTTTTTCATCTGTAAAAACCATTACCACCACACTACTGAAAAATAATTACTCTGGTATATGAAATACATATACGATCCCTAATCTTCAAAACAGTCTTAAAAGAATTATCTCCTTTTCCATATACAAGAAACTCAGGCTTAAAAATCATTATGAAACTTACACTTAAGTACAGGTAAGTGAGGTAGTAAGTGAAAGATTAAAAAATTGAAACCCTGGTCTATCTATCTCCAAAAACTGTGTTCTGTCTACTACAACATTTTATAGAAATTATTAAATGCACTGGGTTCTCCAGTGCAATTTACTTTCTGCTTTAAAACAAATAAACAAAAACAAATTATATGACCTATTTAGGGAAAAAATACCATTGCTTACTAGAAAGCCAATAATTAAATACAATTCAAGTCCTGTCATTTAACACAGAATGATTAATTATCCAGGTATTTTCAAAACCTTGAATTTCAAGGAGTGTCTAATCATGATGCCTAGGGAATCGTTTTTTTCCTAACAGCTACCTTGCTGGTAGAAATGGATGTCCATCTGTACGACTTGCCATTTCCTGCTCCTCTACCTTAAAAGAAAATAGTTTATGAAAATAATATGAGATTACAAAATAATATTTTAGTCATAATAATCAAAGACATTTAAAAAATCCTAGATGTTTTTCTATAATGTTTCTATAGATGCCTATTCTTATATAAAATGCTTATCAATCATGCAACAGTTTTAGATATAATTCATTTACAGAAAAACAGATGGACAAAACGTGACAAGACTGTATACTTTGTGAAAAGACAGAAAGGTAAATGAGCCAATAATAAGAGACTGATGGTAGCATGCAGGTTCCAAATACCAAGCAAAAATAAATAGTATTCTGACTCAGTAAGAAACTAGTAAACCACTTATAAATTACCTTTTGTTAGGTTTTAGTCCCAGTTATTTATTTTGTTTGGTAGGAAAACCAAAAGAATCATGGCTACAAAAGGTAATTGCTAGTTCAGTTCTAAAATAAAGAGGAGAGCTGCCTTTTACTTAAATTCCGCAAGATAAGATTATAAAAATATTTGCTAGCCTCCAATAAACTACAACATGTAAGGACTCTGTTAACATAAGCAGTTCTAGAAATGGTTTTTCATCTCGTTTCAAATGCATACAATGATTTAGAATCATGCTTACATATTAAGCATAAAATAATTTAAAAACATGATTTATATTTAAATTGAGGTAATACATAAGTGAAAATAACTACTCTGTATAAAATACATATTAACTTTATTTTTCTAAAATGATAAACCTAAAAATGATATTGAAGAAACTCATGACATTGAAAGATTTTTGTCTAAAGCTTCTTCAAGTGTGATTCTTACCTTCCATTGGTAAGAAATATTTAAAATAGAGCAGACTTAATATTTAATTTGGATGGGCACAATAACCTTTTTTAACCTTTCTTAGGGGAACACTGACCCCTAAAGGTTCTAAATTTAATTATGTCTCACAATATTCTAAATTTAACTGGCATCCAGACTTCATATTTACCTACATTACTGCAGGTATGTATACAGATGACATATGTTTATTTGCAAATAATATGCAAACTATTTCCAATGGACTATTATGTACTATAAAACTAATTAAATAAAAACCACCAAAATTTAGTATAAGAAATATCCAGAAATTTATTAGACTAGTAATTAATTGTTCATAAGAGGTTTCTGACCCTATGCTTTTTTTGTTATACAGATAAATAAAAAATAAGTAAATGGTAAAAAGGGCTAAACAACCAATCATATAATAACCCATTCTTTCTGAAGGTTGACTTTACATACGTCCTTTGAGTATGACCTTTCGTGTTTTTCTTAAAAAGCAGGAAAAAAAAGAACCTTTAAAAACAGAAAGTTTTCATGAAAGGGCAAAACATTATTTATTTAATTAAGAAGCCAGAAGATGTTGATGCCTTTTTGGCAACATACGTTTATCCACTCAGCTACTGCTTCCAACACCTTAAAATTTCAGTCATTCATGGTTATTTTTAACTACCTAAAGAAACCTGGACACATTTTGTAGATGTCTTCACCTGTCCTATCTACCAATCTCAGCTTAACATTTTCCAAAATACTTATATAACGACAAAAACAAAGAAAAATGTAAATCGTTTTATATCTGTTAACATTATAGATTTCATCAATTCTTTGACTTCAAATATTTCAACAATGTTTCTACAATAAACCTAGAAAAAGGATAACTACTTCGGCACTCCTCATGAAATTTGTAAGATGACACAAAAGCAAATCTGTGTAATACAAGTGTTTAATTAGCTTGATTCCTTTAAAGGATAAGTAAAATAAAATAAAATAAAATAAAATAATTATTTACAAGAGTAGACTATGAACATTAGTGTAAGAGAGTTTTGAAGCAATTTGTGCTTTATGATAAATCCCATGACCCTCTCTATCAAGAGATGACCATGTAGATTTTACTGTTTAAACATATCAGTTATTACAAAATTCAAAAGATATTACTTTCACCTGCTTAATTCTTAATAATGTTTCATTAGCAGGCCCTTTATATAAAGGAATGTCCTATTCCTATTTTCAATATCAAAAAAAGCCTGTAAAAATGCAAATTTTCTTAATGATGTTTCATTCACATCTACTACAGTCCGTGTTTCCTACAAACTATTGATGGATCCACGTCTTTAGCCCTAAAATCTTCTTTTCATAAGTGTCTTAGAGCTTTAGCAGCTCCCTTCCTTTGCATCTTTCCTTTTTATTCTACATTTATGAAAAGAATTTCCTCCACAACCTCTAGCTCTTTAGATATATTAAAAATAATTCCTTTGTGTTCTTAAAGATCCTTTTGTCTATAATCTGCACAATATGACTTTTCACAGTAATGTAACCTATGAAAAGGGAACATAAGTAATGAGAACATCATTATTTACTTCTTATTTTGTACATATATTGAGTAAAACTGCTTTGAGCTCTTCAAAAGAAGAATGTTTACTTGCTTATTTGCATAAACGAATAAAAACAGCTGTAACAAATTAGTTCCCACCAATGTATCCTTATCACAAACTTGAATATAAAGAGAGTAGACCAAAATTGTCACAAAGTCTATTCACTAAAACATTTAACTTTGCACTGAAGACCTTTAACTACATTACTCAGATATTACTTGTTATTACTTTCTACACAATTCAGTCAGTTACTTGGATTCTAAACTCATAGCAAGCAGCCTAGTATCACAAATAAGTTGCTAATAGTAGGTATAAATTACAAGAAAATTTATAACAGTATGGAAATTAACAACAAATGCAGAAATCAGAAAAAGGTATACTCAGAAAATACAGCATCATTCTATACCTGAAAACAATGCATAGCTATTAATTTACTTAGTATAAAGATGATGGAATGATCCCCCAAATGGCCTTTAACCTTCTGAAAAAGGTAAAAAGTATGGTTGATATATGGTGAAAAAGGAGCTCTGTTGGGGGAGGGGGAATCCAAAAAGAGATATGTGTGATGTTTTGGTAATGATCCTAGTTTTTAAATTATAAAATTGGAGGAAATAAAAATGAAATACATAAAGTTTAAGCCTTCAACTATATGTAATACTATATTCAGAATAATTACTTTCCCAAGGTTTCCAGATTTGCACCATTTTACTGTAAGAGATCTCAATTAAAAGTCTAACATTTAAAACCTCTCTTCATGACCATGTTGTTCTTTAGATAAACAGATGTGCGATCCTTCTCCCTCTTTCTGTCTCTCTCTCATCATCTCTTAGTCAAACTGTGTTTCTGTCTCTCACTGTTCTCTCCCTCTGCCTGTGCATATCCGTATGTATCTTTTTTTCTGTCTCTCTCCTTGTCTCTGACTCCATCTGCACATCTCTGCATGTCTCTATTGTTCTGATTCTCTCTGGGCCCCTCTGATCACAACTCTCTGTGTCTCTTTGTGGGTGTGTCTTTTGGTACACACTTATCTCTACATGTGTCTCTGTATTTGTATGTGTCTTGGTCTCTTTCTCTGTAGGTGTCTCTCAGTACGTGCATATGTCTGTCTGTCTCTCTATATATACCTTCCATGTCTCATTCACAGTGTGCGTCTCTTTCTCTGTGTGCCTTCTTTGTGTCTCTTTTGCAATATGTGGGTCTCTTTATGTATGCCTTCTTCTTTGTGTGTGGGTGCATGTGCACGTGTGCTTTTCTGCCTCTGTCTAATATAATGGTTAGAACAAACACACTTCATTCAGTGCCTTGAACTAGCACAACACCTGGGGTTTGGTATTAATACCTTAAAAGTCCTTACCTTTTGACCAGTCCTCCATTTGTACTTCTGTTCTTGTTTGCTCTGGCAATGTCTCTGGGTTTTGCTCCAAGATATGAAGCTAAAATAAAGCCAACTCTAGATAAATAAACTTAAAACAATATATCAGAACACACCTAAGCCTTACCTTTGTTTAACAGAGAATTTACAGGATAAATGGTTGTCTAAAACATTTATAATGGTACAATTAACTGTATTTCAACAGGTAAAGTTAGATCTTTTTTCTCAGAAAAAGAGTCTTTCCTTCACACTTGCAGTCTATTAAATACAGTTCAAATTAAGCTTCTAGACATTCTTGCTCCTTTATGGTTAGAGAACCATTTATTTAAGTCTTCTCCAAATATAACCTCAACAATTTAAGAAAAATAAAATTTGTAGTCTACTTGTCATAAACTTTATACCAAAAATTTTGAATTTATTGACTTGCATTTACAATGTATATTTTCATATAAATACTATGTACTTGTAAAAGTAATTTAAGAATGCTATTCCATTTTTTAAAAAAATAAAGACTGTCATTAGCTTGTGGAATTGATAATTCTATCACATTTGTTTTCATAATAAACATGACAAAAGCTATACAAGTTTTTTTTTGCATGGTTTTAAGGAGAATAAAATTAGATTTACCTCACAGCTAGAACTCTGCGTTCTTTAAAAAGTCCTCAAATAAAGCTCTAGTAAGCTTCTCCTTTTTCCAATTTTCTCTAAATATGTTGATCTGGAGTTGGCAATCTTTTTCTAAGTTCCTCATTTACTTTTGGATTAGCTGAATATATAGGAAGTTATTAATATCAAAGAAATATGTTCTAGTCAATGAAGCCATTTCCCTACATATTGCCCAAAAAGGTTAATAATAATTGCAGTCTTTTAATAAGAGATTCATATAGCAAGACATGTAGAAAATACAGTCTTTAATAACCTCTGGAGTATTTTAAAACATGTCTTACAGGCCTTAATGTGCTTAGTAATATACTATTTAAAACCATAATTTTATCCCTTTGCAATATACAGTCACTCTTCCTCATCATTTACCCAGCTAATGAATGCCAGCAATTAGTAAAATGTAATCCCATTGCACAATCATTTTAATGCTTTTAGCACTCAGAAAAGTAAACACCAAATTAATACTGCTCAAGCCATATCAGATCCTAGTTGGAAGCAAGCAATTATAGTTCAGCTCCTCAGGTGTAATTAAATGATTGGAATGATTTAGTTCCATAAATGCAAGTTAATTCATAAGCAAGCAACAAATATACTGGGAGTAATTACAAGAAACATTGACAGTCTAAGCAGGACTAATTTTTTTTATGAGGCTGACATAGTAAAATGCTGTCCTCTGCTGGGCATATAAGTGAATCTCTCAGAGCTGAAAACAAAACCACCACCCTCGTCCAAAACCTAACTTCTACAGAACCACTAGAAAAAATTATACCCAATATATTAATTTGATTTCATTCCTTATACAAAAATTTTAATGTATGCATTATATTTTGATCATTTCTACCACTCTGGTAATTAATGCTTTTCCCAATCAAACTCTGAATATGAGTCCCAAAACATAATGGCATATTTGCATATATATTCCTGTATATCTAATGAAACTAAATTCATATATAACATTGACAGACTGCAAGTGAAACTTCTAGTACCCAAACAGACTGCCAGGCCAATGCCTACAGTCTCTCACTGATAACCCCTAAGTGGCCTGTTATAGATAAAAGCTAAACTATGCTTTTATAAGTATTAAAATTCACAAGAAAAATAACCTCTGAAAAATACAATATAAAATACTTGTCGTTATTGTGACTATACATAATGGTCTTAGATTGTTTTTAATAAATTTCAATAATAAATATAAAAATGAGCACTGGTGTAATGTCGTTAAAAGTACATTTTAAAACATAAAGAATAACAGTACAAAAAAAATGCACCTCAGTTTTACTTGTCATTCTCAACTTTTTACTTTCTTAGGGTAAAATACAGAACAAATTTACTATACTCAGATGGTTAACTAAACTTCTCACACTAAACTTTAAGAAGCTTATTCATTACACATTTGTTAAGCTATAATCAATAAGTCTTTGTTGACATATACGTATTTTTAGCACTAAACTCAATCAGAATCATCCCTTTGACTTTCTGCAAAATTGAACATATTCTCAAATAATACCAATAACACAATAAACGTTTAATTCTCTAATCAATGCAAATGACACTTGCAGAGGATAATGTTTAACACTTTCAATATTTTGCGGAAGGGTGGGAGCTTTCTTGTTCTCCTAATATGCTTTCGAATGCATTAAAATAACCATTTCTAAGTCATATCCTATGCAAATTATATAAATAAAATAAATTAAAATATTAAAAAGTCCTGCCACTAAGTTTAAAATGTACAGCACATTTGATTTGCCCTTGATGTCACAGTCTTATTTTTCAATTCATATCTTGTACACTGTAAGTTAATTGCTTTTGGAAAGTACTTATTATTCATGTAAAAATTAATGTGCCAATGTGTTTAAATCCTCTTAAATGACCATTCATGCATCTTTCTTCTTTAAGTACCAACGAAAGCTGTCAAAAGACATCAATGCAATATGATCTTAAAGAAAGTTCTAATGGAGATTTTTTTGTGCTAACACAAGATTTTCATATTCACCAACTTTACTTAAATTCCATTAATTTTTTAAGCTACTTTTAATAAATTCACCAAGTAAAATTTTTAGGCCCCATAGTCTGTCATTTGTGTTCCAGCTGACATTATGAATATTAATAACAGTGTTATCCTGATTAAATAGGCTTCGTATAAAATCCCTGTGAATCCTATAGCTCAGACATCTCATTTTTCCAACTCTTTATGAATTTGGATTCCGACATTAAACTGGAAAAATCTTAAAAAACAGATTTAATGGCACATTTGCATATTGTCAAGCAAAAAATTAGATGTTCTAATGAATCAAATAATTATAACTTATATACCTACATATTCCAATAGGAACAGATGATTTCTGTAAACATGCAACATATTTTACACTTCTATTTATTTCAGGACAAAGGATTAAGACTAATAAAATAGTAATTTGTTTCCTTACTCTTACCTTCAAGATTTGATATCAATAACTTGTTTTAACTAAAAATTATATATTCACGTTAAAACTTGTGGGATGATTTTTCAGTGGACAGCTGATAAATGAGGCTTCTTAATCAAAAAGCTAACTTACTACAGCACAAACAAAATATAAGTTAATTGCTTTATAATTATTAATGTATATCTCAGGTTCAAGTAGCAAAATAAAACTGATTTCCAACTCAAGTTTGTTTATAAGTAGTGCCGGAAAAAATGACCCATGTTAAAGAAGAAAAAGAAAATCTTTACTATAACAGATAGAACATAACATATTAGCATCTGTTAAATTAAAATCTTTTCCATCAAAGATTCCTAACCTCATTCCTCCAAGTTGTTTTTAATTCTCAAAGTGAGTCTTATTATATAGAAAAATAAATAATAATAACAAAACTGTACATACACCATTCTCTCTATAGGTATATAGGAATCTGTATATATCTGCCAAAATTTCATAACTTCACCCTATCAAAATACATAAATTGAAAAAATTTAACATCTCTGTGCTCTCAAATATAACCTGACTCTCCCAAAGTTTACTCAGCAGTAAAACGCCTCATGAAACAAAATTTGTTCTTTGACCAGCCTAAAATTTCTAATCTGCCTAAAAAATTTTAACTGATTCTGACATTCTTTAAAATTAAATGCCTTTTTGATAAAGAGGCATTCAAAAATGGGATTTTATTCACCAATGTAACTCCACTCAGGACTTCTTAAAAATGAGATGCCATTTCTACCTTCCTCCACAAAAGCCACATTATGGCAAAAGTTTTTGGCTGACTCTGGTTAATGGAATTTCCCCCTTAATGTCTCCTTAGTTTAATCACAAATTTGTGTAACTTGAATCCAATAGTGTCAAAGTAGGAATCATTTATAATACTGCCTCATATCCGACTGTAACTCTAAAAAACTCGAATTTCATATTTCCTAGACTAAGAAATGTCTGTAATTTCTGCATTGAAATGATTTCATTAAAAGGCTAAAGGAGAGCACTGTATTTCTGAGAGCCAAACATTTTAGCACATAATTCAACATATACAACATATGTATATGTTCTACTGCTGGATTTCATCTTATTAGACAAAAGTCTCTCAAACATTCACAGTCCCTTGGACATTTTCTCCCCAAAAGAATTCCTTTCATTCATAGTGCCTCATATCACAGCCCACTCATGCCCTACCAAGCTCCAGAAAACCCAAGTTCCTCAGAGCCAGGGAAGCAAGTAGAGGTTTAAGGAGAAAGGATAAGGGATAAAAGTGGCCCCACACCACAGCTATTAAAATTTTAAATTGCATTATACAATTTGACCCCTCAGTTCCACTACAAAAGTATTTAAAATATATTAATATTAAAATAAAACATTTTATGTACAAAGATAATTATTGAAGCAGTATTTATTTGTAAGAGAAATGACTTGTGCTCCAATCATAGTGAATGCCTTTCTGTTCATTGAACTCACCAAGCTTTTTTTCTTCTTCTTTTTTTTTTTGTCTCAGAGCTTTTATACTACCATTCCCTCTGCCTAGAATCCTCTTCTCTATAATTCTTGTCTCTAGGTCTCTAAATCATTTTCCTCATCATTTAGGCCTTGCTCAAAAGGTTTTGCCTGGCCATCCTATGAAAATAGAAACTCCTTTCTCATCACATTACCTATACTACCGCCTTCATGAAACTAATTTGGGGTTTATTTCATTGTTTTCAATACATCTCAGTCTACTATGTGTATGAAAGTTACATGCAAGCAGGGCCCTTGATTTTCTCTTTCATTTGTATCCTTAAAAGGGTGTTTGGCATATAGTAAGTACTTAGTGTATATTTGCTGGACAGACAGGTAGATAGACAGATGACTAGCAGAAAAACAGACCCAACATAAATGTTCAGCAATATAAAACTGGTAAAATAAAATGGGGTACAACCATACAGCACATCTATAAGGTTTGTACCACACATGCAAGAGATATGTACATTGTGTGGAAAATTCTTTCAATAAGTATTTGTTAAGCACCTATCTATATATTATGTCAGATACCACTCCGGGAGTTAGATATAGAATGGCAAATAAGGCAAATAAATTTTCTACCCAAAATATATCTTTAGTTAAAACAATATAGACACAGAACATGGATAAATTAAAAACAGAAAACGTGTGAAATTATACTTACATATGTATACATGCTTGAATAGGCATAGTATTTTTATCGAGAATAATACACAGGAAACTGTTACTAGTGGTTACCTTGAAGAGACAGACTAAGAGTTGAGCTGGAGATTGAGAAAATGAAAAAAAGAAGTATTTCTGTTTCATTTTATAACTATCTGCCTAATTTGACTTTTTAAAAATCATGTCCACGTATTATTAACTTAACAATTACATATTTATTGATAACTTTGGAATTGAATGGGAAAGTTTAAAGGAAGCCACAATACATCTGAGAGATTCAAAATGAATAGAAAGGAAGTAATCTTGACTCTCTTCAAAATTTGAAAAATTTATTATTGCTTAATTAACCTTTCATTGTTATACTTTGTTACAGCTGTTTGCTTGCTTGCATGGTTTAAGTACAGTAAAAAATTAAAATTAAATTAATATATGGCAGGAATTTTTTGGAACAGAAAAGTTTAAAATGAATGAAAGTGTTCTCTGATAATTAAGCAAATATTTCCTAAAACAATCACATTTCTTCGTTCAATGAGGGACTACTATCAATAGTCTTAGTGTTCAGGACTCTGAAGTTTAAAAGTTGTTCTATATTATGTATGACTATTGCATGTTTGTCACAGATGGTTCCCCTGTGTTATATGCTTTAGTAACCAATAAATTACCATCAAAAAAGATGAATTACTTCTCATCTCTGAAGGTCACAGAAGGACATCAAACATTTAAATACCAAAATATTTGGTATTTAAAATACATGGTTTTTACATTTTCAAAACTTGGAGGGCAAAACAATATACCACTTGGAATAATGAAATAGTTTTCATTGCCAGTTACAAACAACACTTTGAGAATGTACATGGCATTGCATAGTCTACTGATAATTTTTAAAAAGTAAAACTTTAAAACTAGTATTTTCAGAGATACAGGATTTTCTAAAATGTCCTAAAACGTTTTGCCCTAGGCCAAACTAAACTAAATCACTTAATCTAGCACAGAACAGAATATAAAAACAAAGTCAGCTTATAGAATAGTTTCTCTAGGGAACAAACAGCCTGTTTTCTTAAGATTCACGTGCGTGCCAAGTTCTGATGCAATGACACACTCCTTCACAAAAAGGCTTGCGTTTCCACACAACCAACTGAAGTTCTTGGCAAATCGAAGGTAAAAAAAAGTATTAAGAGAGTTAAGACGATATATAATGACAACTGGTATGAACAGCCACTTGAAATCAAATCAAACAACAGCTATTAGAAAATGTCTTTCTAAAATAAAAAAAATGATCTTAATTCATCATACATAATAATGCTTGCTAACAGATTTTTGACAAAAAGCATATATATGAGAACCAATATACTCTAATAACAAGTTATACATTTACATTTTGAATACTTAATAGCAGTTCATACATCGCATAATACAATGTTTATGCAATTTGTTACAATTACAGTACCTAATTATTCCCAATGGAAAGTGCTGCACGCGAACTACGAATTTTATCTTTTTAAATATGTTAAAGACAACCTGAAGTTTACAAAATATAATTATTAGAAACAAACTCTTTAAAGAGTAAAATAAATGTTAGGCCTAGATCTCTCACTTCTTCTTCAATATAAAGAAAGTTACAGCCATCAGCCTTAGTTTTATGAATAACTACAAAAGCTCATGTAATTTCTTACGAGCCATTCTTAATAAATGTTTTCATTAATGAAAGTATTATATAATGGTCCTAACATAGATATTCTGCAGTTAAGGTAGAATAAAAGTACAGTACGAAAAGGAAAAATATTAGAAGCCAAAATGTATATGGAAATTTCCTTCAACAAACACTTTTATTCTTCTTGCATTTAAAATTATAAGAAAATTTCAACTATCAATTATATATAAGTATTGTACTATCACTTTTGTTCATCATACTATAAAGAGTTTCTTAGGACCCAGATATATGTTCACTAAAATCTGTTTCCAAAATTACATTTTTAAAAAGAAATCCCAAAACAGCAAATCAACTGAATCAAAAATATTAAGTATAAAATTAATAGAAATACAACTGTACAGCGTTCCAATGTATCAAATAAATTAAGCAATGTATGATGTTAATGTTTTTCAGACATTTTCCAAAAAACACTGATGACCTTTCATTTTAAAAGATAAGAATTTTACTTCTTTCAAGAAAATTGCATCTCTATAATGTGCTGATTTATATAACTGTGATTATTTCAAAATGGCTAAATGAATAATTTGACATTTTACAATGCTAATTGTGTAAGAAAAGCTTTATAAACTGCAAAGAAAATAGAGAAACAAAAATTGAACCTTATCCTGACATAAATATTAAAACTATTACAAAATAGCAGGCAACCATTATAAGCCTCCTGATGGAAGTATGTAACACTAATAAATATCCTGGGGTAGCAGTGGGGTATAGAGAATTGGGAAAAGGGGAGCAGGATTAACAAGGCATACAGAATATGGGGGTATAGATGAAATAAGATGATCTAATATAAACCATGAAGGACAATTGTTGAAGCTGGCTAATGAGTACATAGGGGTTCATTATTGTTTCTCTATTCTTGAATTTTTACAGTTTTCTATAATAAGTTTAATACAGATTGTAAAACATATATATATGTGTGTGTGTGTGTGTATATATATATATATATATATATATACACACAGCATTATTTACCTTCTAGCAAAAGTCATCAAATAATCTTTCACAGAACCAGCAATAAATATTCCATTTTATATTAGAACATTATCAAAACCCCATCAACCTCATGCCTGACACACACACACACACACACACTCATATACTCACAATATACCATGCAACAAATATTACACATATTTCACAAATACATATACACACTCCTCACACAGATTCTATACTACATGTAATCTAGAGAAAAGCCTACAAATTTCATCTTAGCATGTAGGAACTGAAAAGAAAATATTACCAATTGAGGGATATGTACTTTATTTATTAAAATGCTTTGGAATTATTCCCTGACCTTAAATCTGACAACTTCCTGAAGCTAAGACCTTATGTTATCAATGACCTAGTTAGTGCATATGGGAAATGGGGTAGGTACACTTTGTTACCTTTAGCAAACATTTTCCTCACCAAGCTACTTAGAGGCCATCTGCTACACCATGAAGCAACACCCTAGTTAGTTAAAGCTACTGATCTGCAATGTAAGTAACCAAGTTTATTATTTGTTGGAGTCATAACTACATGAATCATTCTGCATGCAGGAAAAAAAAAAAACTGATGAAAGAAATCAAGATCTAAATAAATGGAGAGGCATACTGTGTTCATAAAGGAAGGTATAATGTCAGTTCTCTTCCAAAGTAACTAATATATTTAATACTGTACCAATTAAAATCACAGCAGGATACTTTATGGATACAGACAAAGTAATTTTAAAAATTAAATGAAAATTCAAAGGAACGAGAATTGCTAAAACAATTCTGAAAAAGAAAGAATAAAGCTGGAAAAAGCACACTACCCAACTTTATATTTACTATAAACTATAGTAATCATGACAGCATAGTATTGGCAAAGGAAAAGACACCTAAGTCAAAGAGAGGAATTAGGGAATCCAGAAATAAAATCAAATAAATATGGCCATTTGATCTCTACCAAAGGTGCAAAATGAGGATTAACTATGAACTAAATTTTATACCATATGTAAAGATTAATTAAAATGGGTCACAGATCTAAATGAAAGAAGCAAATCTATAAAATTTTTAGAAGAAACATAATATACTTTCTTATATACCAGCAATGTTCTATCGGCATTTAAAATGAGGCATATATCTAACAAAATATGGGTAAGATTTATCTGAGGAAAACTATAAAACGCTGATAAAAAATAAATCAAAGATCTAAATAAATGGAGAGATATTACATGTACATGGAAAGGAATTCTCAATATTGTCAAGATATCATTTCTTCCCACTTGATCTACAGACTCAATGCAATCCCAATCAAAACCCAAGCAAGTTCTTTTGTGAATATTGATAAACTAGTTTTAAAGCTCATACGGAGAGACAAAAGACCCAGAGTAGCCAACAAAATATTGATGAAGAACAAAGACTGACACTACCCAACTTCAACTACCCAGAAGATTGACACTACCCATCTTCGAGACTTACTATAAAGCTATTGTAGTCAAGACGGTGTGGTTATTAGTGAGTGAATAGACAAATAGGTCAACGGAACAGAATAGGGAGCACAGAAATAGACCCACCCACACAAACAGAGTCAAATGATCTTTGAGAAAAGAACAAAGGCAATTCAATAGAGAAAGGATAGTCCTTTCAACACATGGTGCTGGAACAACTGGACATCCACATGAAAAACTAAATCTAGGCACAGGCTGCATATATTTTACAAAAATTAACTCAAAATGGATCAAAGCTAAACGTAAAACACAAAGTGATAAAACTAGAATTTTTTTTTTCACATATGTTAAAATCTAAGTGACATTAGGTTTGGCAATGTCTTTTTAAATACAACAACAAAAGTACAATCCATGAAAGAAACAACTGATAAGCTAGACTTCATTAAAACTTAAAATTATTGCTCTATGAAGGACACTGTTAAGTGAATGAAATAATAAGCCACAGACTTGGAGAAAATATTTGCAAACCATACATCCAACAAAAGACTGAAATCTAAAATATGCAAAGAACTCTTAAATCTCAACAATAAAAAAAGGAGCAATCCAATTTAAAAATGGGGAAAAGATATGAGCATACACCTCATCAAAAGATATATAGATGGCAAATAAGTATATGAAAAGAGGCAGAACGTCATATGTCATTAGGTAATTACAAATTAAAACAACAATGAGATACTACTCTACACTATTAGAATGGCTAAAACCCAAAATACTGATGACACCAAATGCTGACAATGACGTACGGCAACAAAACCTCTCATTCACTACTGGTACAGCCACTTTAAAAGACAGTTTGGAAATTTCTTAAAAAACTAAAGGTACTCTTACCATAATACCAAGCAACCGCACTTCTTAATATTTACACAAATGAGTTGAAAACATATGTCCACACAAATCTATAATCAATTGTTAACAGCAGTTCTATTCATAATTTCCAAAACTTGGAAGCAATCAAGATGTCCTTCAATAGGTGAATGGATAAACAAATTGTGGTACACCCATACAATAGAATGCTATTTAGCAATAGAAAGAAGTGATTTATTTAACCATGAAAGACATGGAAAATCATTAAATGTATATTGCTAAGTAAAAACAGATGATCTGAAAAGGGTACATACTGTAGGAATGCAACCATATGATGTTTTGGAAAAGGCAGAACTATGGCAACAGTAAATAATCAGTGGTTGACGGAGGTTGGGGGTAGGTGGGTGGAGGGAAGAGATGAGTAAGTTGAGTACGTGGGACTTTTAGGGCAGTGAAACTATTCTGTATGATACTGTAATGGTGGATACGTGTCATTAAACATTTTCCAAAACCCACAGAATGTACAACTCAAGGAGTGAACCCTAATGTAAACTACAGACTTTAGTTAATAATAATGTAGCAATACTGACTCATCAGTTGTAACAAATATACCACCACACTAGTGCAAGATGTTAATAATAGGGGAAATTGGGGGAGTGAGAAGGCATATGAGAACTTTCTATAACTACCAATCAACTTTTCTATAAAGCTAAAACTTCTCAAAAACATATTTTTTGAAAAAGAGTGATATCTAAATGAAAGGAACAAATCTATATTTTTAAAGAAGAAAACAAAAGAAAATCTTCATTAGGCAAAGAGTTCTTAGAAATGACACCAAATGCACAATCCATAAATAAAAAAAAAGGTAAATTTCTCCTTATCAAAATCTAAAACTTTTGCTCTGTCAAACAACTGCCAAAATTAAAAGGAAAGTGACAAACTGAGAAAACATATGTGTGAATTACATATCTGACAAAGGACTAACATCCAGAATATATAAAGAACAGTCAAAACTCAACAATAAAAAAATACGGGAAAAGGACCTATCTAAAGACGACATAAAGATGGCATATGCAAGTATATTATACTCAACATAATCAGTAATGAGGAATAATAATTAAAACCATGATGAGGTACAACTGTACACATCTGAAAAACTGAAATAAAAAAACACTGACAATATCCAGCACTGATGAGGATGAGCAACAACCAGAACCTCACACATTGCTGGTGCAAATGTAAAATGGTACAGTCAACGTGTGAAATGGTTTGGCAATTTCTTACAAAATGTGAAGTTAGAAATTGGTAACAAAAAGAAAATCCTCACATGTTCAGAACTTCTTAAATTCCTATATATTCAGAAAATAACAAAGTTACTGCATGTTTAGAAATTGAGAAATAACTCAATGAAAAAACCATGATGACATTTAGAAAATATTTTGAAGTCCACAATAACAAATTCCAGGGAGTGGAAGATAACAGAAAAATCTTTATGAGGATAATGAAAATCATGATGCCAAACCCATATAAAAATACTATAAGAAATAAAAGAATTGAATCTCATTAATAAACACAGGTATAAAAATCATAAACAAAATATTAGCAAACAGAAACCAGCAATTAGGAAAAGTAATAATGTGTTGTGACTAGGGTGTGTTTATCCCATCACAGAGTTATTCAATATTTGAAAAGAAATATATTCATTACACTAACATTACAGAAGAAAATCAAAGGATAGACAAAAATCTATAGAGATGAAACATCTGATAAAATTCAACATGCACGTCTTAAAAAAACTTTGAATTATAAAACAATAATTCGATAACAAATGTATTAAACAATTAAGAAAAATCCTTCAAAAATGGTAAAACATTAAAAATCATTCTTTGATAATGGCACAAATCAAGAATCTTGGCTATTCACACTTCTTTCAACATTTATATTGAAGGTACTTGCCATTACAACAATGTAAAACCCCTAGTGAGAAAATAATACAACTTTATTAAGAGATTAAAAATAACAATGACAAATGGAGATATTCACCAAAATTATGCACTAGAAAACTCAAAATTATAAAGTGTTAGTTCTGTTCAAATTGAATGCAGAGTGGATTGGAAAAGCCATCAATGAGAGCCACTAAAACATCACTGGAATAAATTAGAAGCATGATGCTAGTTAACTAAAGTTTTCATAAGTCACTCTTTATCTAACTGAAAATTTAAAAATATTCCTCAACAATATCTACTACATATGTAGCTGCACTCAGTTAAAATTCAGAAACAATCTATGGCACTTTTCTAGGGACATATTATCTAATTTGAAACTCATAAATATGCTTCCCAAGAAACTGTTGGTTCAGAAGTGAAAACAACTACAGAAAACTAAAAAATGTTTTGCTAAATCTTTTTCAGAAATGTTTCCTTCAACTATTGAGAGAAAATTCACATTTTAATTTGCTTCTGTATAATTTTTATGATTGTTAGATCAATTTCTCTCTACCCCAACTAAATAAATGTTTGGCCAATATTTACAGATTTAAAGGGGCTATCCACTTACTCTATCTAGACATACCTCCATGAGAGCACTTGTCATTAATTATTTACTTACCTGTCCCTCCCAATTAAGCAATCTGATTGAAGGAGGCTTATATTTCTCCCTATTGTCTCTGACTCATAACGCTTATGCAATGTATGCTGAATTAATAAAATCTCATTTTATAAACAAGGCACTAAGAGATGTTAACTGACCAGGTTATAATCTGACGACTAAGAAGTAGCAAAGCTACTCATTAATTTATTTATTCAGCAAATATTTGTTGTTCTAGGTCCTAGATTCTAGAACTAAAACCTAGACCTTCTGACTGCAATTGCAGTGTTCTTTCCATACACGTTGAAAGAAAACCTTCTTCTACCTTTTTTAGTAATGAAATTGCTCTCACAGGATTATAGTGGGGAAGGAGAAACTCCTACTAGAGAGGAACTCACCACTGAACCAAAATTGCCTGTCTTGCAAATCTGGAGGAAGACAATCCCTTGTTAAACATGAAGAGGCCAGAGAACTAAAGACAAGATTTCAATATTTTCGCTACAAAGCAAGTCAGCAACAAACCATAAAAATTGGAATAAATGAAAGATTAAAATCATTACATTTACTCAAAAGCAAGACTGAAAAAGCTATGGGATTTGCTACACTGTATATCTGGAGCCTTTGATAAAGTACTACAGTTTTATTTTCTACCTAAATGCCTTTTGTATTCTATTTACACTTTTTATTGAGATGTCCTCTAAGTAATAATAAGTTAAAACAACCAAATAAAACTATAGAAAGATAGTAATATTAAGAGAGAAACAAATATTTTAAAGCTACTAAGCACTTAAGTAAATTCTTTAAGTTTAAAATAACTTTCATTTAGGACATTCAGCACTTTTAATAAAAATTTCCCGGAGAGTTATTTCTTAGTAATAAACATCAAAATGTGAAACTTGTACATTTGTAATCAAACTGTTAAATAAAAGCACCTTTTGTACAGGACTTACAGAATTCCAAGCATTTTCCACCCCATAAACAAGTACAAAATCCAGTTTTTCTTCACAGCTTTTTTACTCACACCTAATTTGATAGTAATTTTTTTTTTAGCATTTCACCTTTTACTGAGTGTTACAAAACATTCACCTAAATTTTCATAGGAAGAACACTTTTATGACATTTCCATTAGCTTAGATTTAATTTAAATTATATAATTAATGATTACAGATATAACTAGCACAAACAGGTTTTGGGACGAACACAAGGGGCTCCTGGTAAGCACATAAATCTGCTGAACCAGTAGTAACAGAAGCTATCTCCAAGAAGTCAGTGTACTACCCTGAGCACTAAGCCTAACACAGGCATCAGTCAGTACGTTTATACCAAGGGAAAGCAGAACTTCAGTTATTCTGGCGAATAGTTAAGTGGAAGCCATTTAAGGAAACTGCAACTTTATAGTGAATTTTTTAAATTATTTTTTGGCCATTAATATACTAAGTTTAAGAAGAGACCAAGAGAAACTTAGCAACTGTACCAAAAAATTAACTGTACACATCCTCCAGTGATGAATGGTAAATAACATTTTTATATAGAAGGGGTAAAATTCTATTTACCCATAGTTATACAATAAATAGACAAATTATTTAATTGTATTAACAGATGGGTTACATAAGTTTAACCTTAGAAAAACAGGCATACCTTAGAAATATTGTAGGTTTGGTTTTAGATTACCACAATAAGGCAAGACAAAATTTTTTTAGTTTCCCAGTGCATATACAAGTTATATTTACACTATATTGTAGTCTATTAAATGTGCATTAGCATTATGTCTTAAACAATGTATATACCTTAATTAAAAATACTTTATTGCTGAAAAATGCTAACCATCATCTGAGCCTCAGCATGTCGTAATCTTTTTTGCTGGTGGAAGGTCTTATCTTCAGTTTGTTAAAAAACGAAATATCTGTGACATGCAATAAAGCCAAGTGCAATAAAACGAGGAATGCCTGTATCACCACAGATAAAGCTGTGTATGCCCTTGTTTGCTACAAAGCAATAACATTAGTACACAGCTCCATCTAGTGGAGAAATATACAAACAATTCTAGAGGTTATGTTTCAGTCTTTTTAACTGATTTTATAGTAAATTAAACAAAATTGACTTTTAAAAAGGCCAGCTTTTCACTGGTAACAGGTAATGACAATATTTCTTCCTAATCAATATGCTAACATTTTCTATTTGATCAGTGATATTTTTGAATACTCAGGATTTCTTCAACATCTTATAAATGTTTCCATAGGAAAAAAAATAGTGGCAGTTTATTCTGCAAAGGAGAAATTTAGTATTCACTCTGTTCCTTTAAAGAAGAAGATAAAACACACAATAGTCACTCCACAAAGATAAGTATGGAGCAATATCCTGCAAGCAAAACTCTCTTCAAAGTTCCTATGGTCATAATAACAAACGGGGAGATATAGACAAAAACATAAGCAGGGTTTCTAAACACTTCGTTGACCTTTCCCCAATAATAAATCATATAATGAAAGATTTTAATGTTATAAAGACTTAGAGACTGTTAAAAGTTCCATCTTTAGTAACTGTTTTTAAATATGTACTCTTAAAACAATATAAAAACATTCTAATCACTGATGTAAGTAAACTTCAAATTAACGAATCATGACACAAAGTATATAAATTTAATTTAATGACAGCCCACTGTAATCAAGCGCCGGCATAAGCGCCGTAAGTGCCGACATGAAGAGTAACAATCAACAGCTTTTTCCTCTTAATGTTGTTCTTATTCCACATCTGTGCATAAACTCGATACATAATTTAAGTATATTTCTCTTTATGTTGTTGATTTATTTAAAATCAAAGTTAATTGGTCTACTACTCTGGAATGTCAATTCATAGGAATGTTATCATACATTAAAATCTTAATAAAGATTTAATACTGCACTAATTCATATCTCTAGTGCCTATTGAGCACAGTACTTAGCAAAAGAGCACATATTTTATTTTTAAATTTTAATTTAATTTTTATTTATCTTTCAAGAGTATATATTTTAAATAAACAATGTAAATTTTTTTATGAAGTTGTAGGCTTATTTTACTATATTTAATATTTTCAACCTTATAGCTTTTCTTTATTGTTCACAGTATTTTTTATCAAATCAAATTGTTTTTAATTTTTCTTCCACTGGGATGCCATGAGAGGCTAAAAATTTGAAGCAATGAACTTTCTTTTGTTTAATAAACTAGTTTTTAAATTATTATTTCAGATTTTTTACCTGACCTGAGGGGAGTATCAATGACAGGAAGACAGGTAGTAAGGCTGCTAAAGCAAGAATCATATCCCACAGGTAACCCGACACTAGTTTTCTGCTATCCTTGGTAACTGCCAGATACTTAAAGTTACTGGTTTATTAAAACTACTCTTACTTAGACCCTAAGAATAAACTGTTTATTGTTTATAAGAGCAAGAAATAAAACTGTTTCCTCCTCAGTTAAGACCAAGGTTGGAAGTTTTATTCAGAAATTAGGAAGCCTTAAGACAGTGAATTGAACTAAAATATCACTGGTTCTCTCCCCCAAAATCAACCTAGAAAAATTAGAAGAGAGAGCACTATGGACCCAAGGAACAAACCAAAAACTTCGAGAAATCCATGTAAGTGCCAGCTGTCTTGAAAGAAGACTGGGGGAGAAGAAGACTATAGCCTTGGGTGAAGAGCAGACACTAATGATGCTGAAAAAATAGGTTAGAGAAAAATTTGTGTGTCTTGTACCTCTCACATACTTTAAGTCAATTCTTGTCTGCCCCACCAATGAAGAAATCAGTGGCAAAAACCCAAGCTGCAAGTGCCATGGGGTAATGTCAAGGGAGAGCAAAAATCCTACCGAGGTAAGGAAGAGATGAGATCTGTATTAGAACGTTTGGGCTGCTATAACAAAAATACCATAGACTGGATGGCTTACAAACAACAGAAATTTATTTTTCATAGTTGTTACAGTTCTCTTGCTAAACCATGTTTCTCCTTGAAGTGTGCTTTGTCTTTCTAAAATATACTTTTAATAAATATGTTCTAAATCTCACTGACCTGTGATTCTTCACTGCATCAATGAGGAAGAATGGAGGAAAAATGCTAACTACACTTCTGCACCGTGATCCTCCCCTCATGCCATTGGGGCGATTCCAAAGTTTAAACTGCTCCCACAGCAACAATGATAGAAAAAAAAATTAGAGACGTAATTTCTAGGCACTGCCCAAATGACAGTATTATACAGAAAATAGTCCAGAACACACTAAAAAAAAAAAACCTAGAAAGAAGGAAAAAAGATCACCTCCTATATTCACTACCAAAATATATTCTTAAAACCTTAGTGTGGTCCTTTTGTCATTTTTGTTTTACATATGTGTAATCTATGTCCACACGTACTTGATTTTTTGTAATATTATGTCAGAAACATTTTTCTTCAAATCACTTCAATGGTTATTTAATATTCCATTGGATAGCAATTTCATAGTTTTGTTATGAATAGCACTAGCAGGAATATCTTTATGGCAGCTTTTAAAAATCCCATGAATATTAAATATGGCAATATTAGAGTAGTTTAAATTTTTATGTACTAATAGGCAAATAATGTAGCCTTTTGTTTTTCATAAAGTAGTTCCTAAAATTAAGAACATATATTAGAAGAAAAATTATTCCAAAAAATTTTAGTGAAGAAAATTTCTCTAATTTTTTACATGTATTTACATGTAGACCAAATATGAGCTTCTAGAACCAACCAGTAGTAATCATGTAATGAAATATTTCAAATGAGATTTTAATTCTAAAATTGTTAACAAAAACATAGGCATTTAAAGATATGAACTTAGACTTTAATTTAAACTAAGATGAAAATCAATCACTGCATGAAACAGACAATAGAAATTAAGCAACTAAAATCCTAAACTGAGTTTCCTACCAAGTGAAGAATGACAAAGAAACTCATCGAGTTTTGTATATGAACCTCCTAAGCTACAGTTCACTTGCCCAAATGAATTAGAAAAATCTTGCCCACTGTGCCAGCTCATGCCACTGAATAAAATGTTCTACTTTGGGATATCATAAGCTATATCACATAATATCTGTAGCTCCCATGCTGGTAATAAGCTGTTTGACATAAATTAAGGAAATGGCTTCAATTTACATTAAATTTAAAAGATAATAAAAGTATTATAGTACTAATTAGTTTCAAGACATCCTGCTTAAAGAAGTCTGTCATACTTCAGGAAATACTTCATTAAAAGGAATTTAAACATTTAAAAATTTTTAAAGTTACATGTATCTGGTTAAGACTTAATGCAAAACAGCAGTTTAACAGTCGAATAGAAACAGTATCTATAAGAAATTACCATTTGAATCCCAACCAAAAGTAGAATAATAATGTATAAAGTTTTCAAATGATGTGATTAACACTTTTATCATTATATCTTAACATAAAGATACAGAATCTTAGGTCATACTTGATAAAATATTACTTCCTAAGATCAAAACATTATTTAAAATAAATAAATACATAATAAGAAAATGCATGCTGTAGGAGAGGAAAAACTTTTTTTAGATCCTCTTAGGATCCCTTGCTGGACATGAATATTAAACTGACCAACACAGATTAACAGAAGAAAAGCATACAAATTTATTTAATGTAAGTTTTACATGACATGGTTGCCTTCACAAAGAAATGAAGACCCGAAGAAATGGTTATACCTTTTTTTATACCAGGCCTGATGAAGAGTGGAAAGTGGTGGGAAAAAATGTGATAGGACAAAGGGTACGGGAGCCAAGGGATCTGGATTCCTTTAGGTGTCCCTATCCCTTTGTCTCTGGAGGTAAGAATGCTCCTTCCCTCCAGATATAGGGAGGGCACCTCTTACATGAGGGTCTTATATGACGGGCTTTAGGGGAAATGGGGAGGTGACAGAGTCCCTCCTGTATCTGTCATTTCTCAAATTCCTTCAGCTTAAGATATTTAGTATGCTGAGATGCTATATTCTGTCCCCTTATGTATGTGTTCTGAACCCATCAACACAAAACGAAAATATCCTACAAATTACCCTGTCTTAATTATCTATTATTTGAGATAATAAAGCACAGTGAAAAAAAAAGTGTGCGAATACTAAAAGAAAGCAGGAGTTACTATATTAATACCAGACAAAATGAAACAACAAAAATCACCAAGACTAAAGACATACATTTAAGAGTTTAATTCACTAACAAGACATAAATAATCCTAAATATGTAAGTACTTAATAAGAGTGTCAAAATATATGACATAAAATGAAAAATCATCAGATAAATCCCTAATTGTAGTTAGAAACTACACCACGCCTCTCTCGATAATCAGGAGAATAAATACACAAAAAATCAGAAAGGATATAGAAGACTCAATATATCAATCAAATTGACCTAAATGATATTTATAGAAAACTCCACCCAACATGGCAGAATACACAATCTTTTCAAGAGCACAAGGTACATTTACAGAAAAGACCCTATTCTGGTTCATAAAATAAACCTCAACACATTTATAAAAATTGAAATTGTACAAATTATGTTTTCTTACCCCAACAGAAATAAACTAGAAATCAATAACAGAAAATTTGAAAATCCTCCAATACTTCTAAATAACCCATGGTTCAAAAAAGAAGAGTAACAGAAAATTTTAAAGTATTTTGAACTATATAAAAATGGAAGTACGACATATCAAAATTTGTGGGATGTAGCTTAATCAGTGCTTGGAGGGCAATTTATAGTATTAAACGCATATATCAAAAGAAAGGAGGAAGGCCTCTCATTAATATTTAAGCTATAACCTTTAAAAAAATACAAAAGTAAAAGAAAAAGTAAACCTAAAGCAAGCAGAAGGAAGGAAATGTTATCAAAAATCAATAAAACTGAAAATGTAAAATCATCTTAGAAAATATCAATGACACCAAAAGCTGGTTCTTTGAAATGATATTGATAAACGTTTTGCCAGACAGGTCAAGATAAAAATAAAGATATAAATCGCCAATATCAGTAAGAAGACAAAGACATTAAATAGATCCCACAGACACTAAAAAGATAAAAAGAGAGTAACAAACAACTTCATACCCATAAACCTGACAAATTCCTCGGAAGACGCAATCTACCTAAGCTAATTCAGTAAGAATAGATAACCAGA
This sequence comes from Pteropus medius, assembly GCF_902729225.1. Classification (NCBI taxonomy): domain Eukaryota; kingdom Metazoa; phylum Chordata; class Mammalia; order Chiroptera; family Pteropodidae; genus Pteropus; species Pteropus medius. The sequence continues at coordinate 16,357,616 of NW_024354911.1, forward strand.
ATAGTCCTGTATCTGTTAAAGAAATTGAATCTGCAGTTAAAAAAACCTTCCTACAGAGAAAACTCCAGGCTCAGAGTTTATGAGCTCTTAAATTGCCTTTCTTTCCTAGAAACCTTACTTAGAAGGCATCTCTGAAATCTGGACCATCTGCCCACTAGACTTGCTATATAGCTAGCTGTCCCTCCAGTGACATTATTTCACCCTTCTCCTGGGTTGAATTTACTGTTTCCTACATTCCAGGTCTTTCACTACTTTATTTTGCTAGAGCATAACTTCTGAGGCTTTCTAGGTCTGAAAATCTTTGTTCCACTCCCATATTTCATTGACCGTTGACTAGCCAAGAATTCTGGGATTGAAAAGTACTATCCTTCAGAACTTCAGACCATTGCAACTCTGTATTCTAGCAGCTCATGCTGCTAGTCAAGAAGACTGATGCTGGTATATTCAATTCTTTTTCTTTTTAAGTAGCCTATTTTTGTTTTCTTTCTGAGAATCTTCAAACAAATTTTTTCATTCTTGGTGCTGTGAAATTTTACAAACATGGGCCTATGGGTAGTTTTTATTTGTTTAATATTTAGCACTCTAAGAACAGAAACAGAATGCTGTGCACATGATTTTCATGAAAGTTTTTTATACTGGAGTGATAGAATTTGGGGTAATGTTTCACTGTCATCTTTTTTACTTATTTATGTTGTTTGAAAGAGTTTATAATTAGCATATATCATTTTTATAAAAACTATGCCATTAAAATGTAAAAAGAATGCCCCACAATGTTAATTAAAGATTTAAATGTGCAAACTGATTCCACAACTCTACTTCTAGAAATCTATGTTCTAGCAAAAGATGCAAACATATATGTCCAAGATATATATTTATATGGTTTTATATATTATTATGTAGTTATTTTATATATTCATATAATTTGTATAACTATATTATATATTATAAACACTATGCATACATATACTGACATAGAAATATGTATAAAATATTATTTAAAAAATAATAAAGCATGAAATTATACTAAGAAAATAAAAAAGCAAAAAAAATCAAAACCATGTTTTTAGACACATCTACACACGTAAGGAAATAAAGGTCTGAAAAGATACATTCCAGGATGCAATAGTCTCTATAATAACCATTAAAAGAATGGTAAAGCATATATAATTGTCAAAATAACAGAGAAAAATGAAATACAGAATATGAATGGATGAAATGATCCCATTACCAAATGCTCCAACTGTAAGACAAAGATGTCCTGCTGGATTTTTAAAAATCCAATTCTATGCGCATATTAACCAAAAGAAGGCTGACAGAGCTATATCAAAATCAGAAAAAGGTCACAGATTGGAAAAGACTTGGGAAATATGACAACTAAATAAAGCATGGGATCTGGATTGGGTCCTAGAACAGAAAAAAAGCACTAATGGAAAAACTAGTGATATGTGGATAAAGTATATAACTTAGTGGAGTATTGTAATATTAATTTCCTGGTGTTGATAATTTACTGTGATTATGCATTGTGTAAACATTAGAAGCAGGATGAAGGGTTCACAGAACTTTCTGTACTATTTTTGCAACTTTTTGTAAGTCTAAAATAATTTTAAAATAAAAAGTTAAAAAAAAATCAGACAACTTTAAAACAAAAGGCATTACCAGAGATAAAAAGGGATACTTCTTAATGGGGGGGGGTTGAGGAGAGGGAGGTCCAATTTATAGGAAGATAGACAAAGTATGAAGGTGTATGCGTCTAACAACAAGATCCTAAATTTAATTAACTAACTAACTAACTAACTAACTAACTAACTAACAGAACTACTAGGGAGAAAAAGAATCCACAATTACACAAAAAGATTTAACACATAGTAAATTGTCAGTAATTTTCAATCAAGCACACACACATAAATCAGTGAGCAAAGATTTTAACAAAAGAATTTAAAAACTTCATCTAATAGACACATATAAAGCATTATAACCACTGAAAGCAGAATTCACATCACATCTCATACACACGCACTCATACTCAGGATGCATTAAAAAAAGTAATAACAATATACAAAGCAAGTACTTACCCATTTCAATGATTATTCAATCCAGAATATTTTAATGGTAATTACATGGGTGTTAACTTATTTTTTAAACTGTCCACATATATTTTATATACTTATCTTTACATGTATCAAATTTCACAATAAAGTTTTTAAAAAGTTAACTGATCTATGTCATTTATATATTCATTTATTTTTTCAGTTTTTCAAAAGTTGTTCCACAGCAGAACTCTCAAGATGTGAAGATGGGACATTGGTATGTTTTATTTTCAACAGAAAATAAAACAAGATTCAGGATTAAAGGTTCCAGAGAAATGATCCCTGTTGTACTCTTGTAGCTTCCAAAATTTATAAATCTAGGGATACTACAAAATGAAATTTATATGTAATCAAATCACCCTAATGAAAAACTGTGGATAAATAAAAGTAGATTACTTGGCTATACACATCCCAAACAGTATAAAATCTAAATTAAAAACATCTTCAATACTGACAATATCTGAATCAGAAGTGGTCACGCCAATTGCCAAAACAACTCTATGCAAATTAGTCCCATTGGTCATCTACTTTAATGAAATCCCCAAACCAAACCAACCTTCGAAGTAGTCATCTCTTTATACTGCCTATTTTGAGATAAAACAAATACCTGGCCATTAAGTTATAACCAAAGAAAACATAATTTATAGTTAAATGGTTACTATTTTACTTTTCCCAAAGTAAAAAGAACATCCTCAGATATATTTAAGATAATAAAAACAGATTGTAGCTATGTTCATAAAAACTTCAGCATGAACTATTTCTTATTAAAATTTTTCTAAAATCAGTAAGAGCAGTTCATTAGTTATATATTGCTGCCTAACAAATTACCCCAAAACTCAGCAGCTTAAAACAACACACATTTGTTATCTCACAGTTTGAGGAATTGGGTGTTGCTTAGCCAGATCCTCCAGTTCAGGGTCTCTAAAGTATCAACCAGGGATACAGTCATTTCAAGGTTTAACTGTGACAAGTTCTTCCAACTTCACTTAGTGGTTGTTAGCAGGATTCAGTTCCTAGGGGGTTACTGAACTGAGAACCTCAGTTCTTCATAGGCTTTTGGCCAAAACCTCACCTCAATTCCTGGACAGGTGAGTCTTTAAATAGGTCAACTCAAAACATGGCAACAAGCTGGCTTCATCAAAGTGGGCAAGCAAGAGAGAGTATCAGTGAAAAGTAAGTTATAGTCCTTTGTAACCTAATCTCGTAAGTGACATCTGACCACTTTGCCATATTCTATTAGAAGTGAGCTTCTAGATCCAGTCTACCCTCAGGGGAAAGGATTACACAAAAGTGTGAATAGCAGGGTTATCTTAGAAGGTTGCCTATCACAAGTAGCACAGTGGAAAAAGTGACTGGAATAACAGGAAAACTGGAATCTAGTAACAATGTGACTAAATACAATCTCTCAAGGCCTTAGTGTTTTCACTGAAAAATAATGAGAGGGTAACCTAAATGATCTCTGGAGTCATTAAAATTCTAAGTTCTAAATTCTGTGCTTCTCTACCATGTCTTTTGGAAAGGATTTCCAAGGATGAGAGATACTTGGTCAAATTACCTCATTTTACAAAAGAGTGCCAAGTTCCAGGAAGTGTTAACAAAGACAAGTAATAAGCTACACTCACTCTGCTCTTAGGCCTAGTGCTCTTTGCACCACAGTGCACTGCTTTTTCAATTAATGCCCTAAAACAGCCCTTTAGTCTCAAAATCCATTAAATTCAAAAGGAAGAGAGAATAATAGTAGTACTAATGAGCACCAATTCACTAATGCTGTACTTTTTCTCTTTTTCTCTCATCAACTCAAAAGCTATCTTTGTAGGTGGCATGCCAGATGAAAGTGAGCTATCCTCCCTCCCTGCCCATCCCCAGGCCCAGGCACTTGGACATCATAGGAACAAAATTATTTACTGTACAAATTATTTAAGTACAAATGCAACAGATAATAGATCACAGCAGAGAAATAGAATCGCCTTAAACAAAGTAAATAAAATTAAATGTAACCTAAATGAAGTAAGTACCTTAAAATAGAAACTACAACCAGAAAAGGCAAGGGTTATCCCCAGTGGAATTCTGGAAGATGAAGTCCTAGAAGTAGCAATGGCAATACAATGCAGGCAATGTCTAGAGGGGTAGGTCTTCTCGGAAGTTCATGATAACACTGGACTGACAGATATGTCCTTATTTATATAGAAGCATCAGTCAAGGTCTAACACCATTAAACATAAAAATCCTATTTGTTCCTATATGAGGCCAGGGATGGGGGACTCACTTGTCAGTGAGCCCCCTCCACAGCACACGCTCTTTACCAGCCATAATAATTTGTAATAACTCCAACTTAGGTTCAAGAGTGCAGTGAAAACATTGTATATAAGTACAATTGTTTTATGTGGCAATTATAAAACAGCAACATATTTATACTAGCAAATTATATGTGTATATGTGTGTATATACACATGTCTATAAATGCATAACTAGATCTAGAATTTCTATATACAAAAGGCTCATGGATAGCTGTAGGTTGTCGGATGGTGGAAGTTGAGGACTGGTGGTGTATTTTAAAACTGTGTTTGCAATAATAGAGTAAGATGGAAAAAGTCAATTATCCATATCAGAGAAAAGATCACATTGATGGAGATTACCCAAAAGCCTGTCAGGATAAGCATACATCTAAATATATATACCCAAATTCCTTCTATAAACCACTTAAAAAAAAGTGTTATAAAAAATGTTAACATAGACTGAAATAGTATTGAAAGAAAGTTTTTGATACTTTTAAAAGTTTGATACTTTTGATACTAAGTGAAAGGCAGGGAGCCCAAAGTAAGAGAAGATGAATTTGGACAGCCCAATGGGGCATTTAAAGAAGAGAGAACTTCCATCCTGGGCAGGGTTGCTACAATTGAGTTTCATGTTCCAAGCCATTGACTCTTATTTCCCATATCACGCGTATACTCAATCAGGTAGATATACATTTTAATCAAACTAGCCCAAGATGACATAGATCAAAAAACAATATCTGTGGCAAAGTGTTGCAAACAGTATTTGATCCTCTTTTACCCTTTTTTACTCGGCGTCCAGAACTGTCTGGATATTCATCCCTTCCCTAGCCTTTTATACAATATCAAAGAAAGGTTGTATCTTCTTTTCTCACTTCTTATCTCTCTTTTGTTCCTCAACTTTAAAGGAATGGGAAAAAGCAGGAGCAATTATAGTTTAGAGAAGTATCAAACAGGTCTCTAATTAGTCTTGAGGTAAAACTGGTAAAAACCAAAGAAAGTATGTTTAGGGATTTGAAATTTAATCCCCAAATACTACAGCACACATTATTTAATACTATTATTAAAACGTACAAATGTATTTATACGTTTCCAATATAGTTCATCTCAGTTAATAATTTCACCACCATCAATGAAAAGACTAAACATTTTCCCACATACCAGGGGCTAGCAAACTATGAAACAAGAAGGAAAGCAGAGAGGGAAAAGGGAGGATGGGAAGGCAGGCAATAAGCCGGCAGGCAAAAAAGGAAGGACAGAAGGAAGGAAAGAAAGGAGGGAGGGAGGAGGGAGGGAGAGAAAGAAAAAGAAAGAAGAATAAAGGGAAGGTGGGAAGGAAAGAAGGATAGGAAAGAAATACAACCGAGACTGTATAGTGGTTGCAAATCCTAAAATACAGGCAGTCCTAGCTTCACACAGTACTGCTTTAATTGAAACCCTACAAAGCCAGGACTGCCTATATTTACTATCTGTCCCTTTACATAAAATTTGATGACTCCTGCAATAGAGGATATCCAAATGCCAATGAATATATGAAGAAGTGTTAAATATTATTAGTAATTAAGAAATCAGGGGAAAATCCCAATGTGATATCACTACATACCCACCAAAATGGCTAAAATAAAAGATAATAATAAGTGTTGTAAACATTTGGAGGAGCCAGAATTCTAAAACACTGCTAAAAGGAGTGTTAATTGACATAACTAATCTGAAAAACTATTTGGTAGTTATATCAGAAATACATATCTGCATACTCTATAATAAAGCCATTTCGCTAGTAGGTATATATCCAACAGATATGTATACGTACATTCACCAAAATACTTATAAAAATATTCCTAGAAGCCCTATTGGTAATAGCCAAAAACTAAATGGAATACTATACAGCCTAAGAACAAACTACTTCTATATAACTTGTATAAATCTCACAAGTACGATACTAAACAAAAGTGAGACACAAAGGACTATATACTGTATGATTCCATTTACATAAAATTAATAGGCAGATTCATAGATGTTAAAAATAGAGATAATGGTTACCTTTGGGAAGGAGGCACAAAGTGGGGCGTCTGGGATGCAAGTAATGCTTTCTTGATCTAGGTACTAGATACACTTCGTGAAAATTCAATGAGCTGTAAACTTATGATTGATGCACTTTCTGTAGGTCTATTATCCTTTAACAATTAACGCACTAAAAAGATTTCTAGAAACTATTCCTCTGAGGGAAAATTGTGTATATCTCCCGTCCATTTTTCTGATTTCCCATTATTACCTCTCACCAGTGAGATATCTTAATTCCTCTTACCTAATATAGAAGTCAGCTTTAATTAATTTTCCTGGTATACTATTGCATAGGATACCCAAATGAATATGTAACTGTCATTTTAACTTAGTTCCACACTAGATCCCTAGGAGAAACTTTGAAAAGCCAACACCTTGTGATAGTATGTTAAAACTATCTAGGGAAGGACAAAAAAAATAAACTTCCTTGAAACGTAGTTTTGTTTGGCCCCTTGTTTTTGGCTTACCTTTGTCTAACCACTGTGATTTAATCTACATAAAATGTCCAAAAGAGTTTTTCAAAAAGCCTGTTCTTGTGGAAAGTTTTTCTTCCTACCATCCTGCCTAATAATGCTATGTTGTGTTTATCCAGTTCCTTCCATCCATGGAGCTTAAAGTACTTCGCAAATACTGTTGGGTGGTGTCACCTTCCAGTTAAAGAAATTTGGGCCCGGAGACATTGTAAACCAAACATATTCTAACAGTATATTTCTACAGCATGCTTCAGTGTGCCTAAAAAAAAGTACTGCATCATTTGCCGAAACTTATAAAAGTGAGACCTGAAATACAGAACAATTAAGTACTCTCAAGGGCACAGAATCAATCAAAGGTTGAACCAGGACCCGTACCCTCTAACTCACCGCCTAAGGGAAAAACAAAAACCTACACCCTTGAATAAATGCTTAATATTGCGGTAGAAAACATAGGAAACAGGGAAAGATGCTGAAATCATACCCAGAAAGAGGACCTGTAGACCCCCACGACGCTGACCTTCCATCAGAGCCCCATCACTCCCGGCCGCACGGGCCAACATTTACTGGGTGCAGATTCCGCGCGACCCCTTCGCCTTCCCCAAGAAGGCTGCGGCCAGAAGTTCTTGGGCTGGTCTATGCCTACCCTTCCGGTCCCGAGCGCCCAAACCTCCCAGCCCACTCTTTTACCTAGGATGCGCGGGGAACCGCCCTGGAGCCGACTCAGCCCGTTCGCCCAGAGTTTCTCAGGCCCAACGCGCAGCCACCGCGTCAGCCAATCGCCGCTCGCTAGGCGCGTCCCGCGGCTCCCCCGAGCAAGGAGGTGCGCGCGCCCGCAAACGACCGGGAGGGGCGAGGCGGCGGGGCGAGCCGGCGCAGGCCGCGCGCGAGGGCCCACGGGGCACGGAGGCGGGACGGGCGCCGAGGCAGAACGCGCGCACCGGGCATGCGCGTGCCCCTCCGCGGGGAGGGGGGCGGGGCGGGGTCCTGGGAGAGGGAATGAGCTTGGGAAGTCCTCAGAAGTTTGGAGAAGCAGGCGGGTTTGCCAGGCTTCCGGCGCAGTGCTGGCGGAGGGCTGCGATTCAGAGTCCCAGGCGACTGGAGCGATTTGCGAGAGCAAAGTCTTGCCTGGGCAAAACCTCATATGGTTAGAGAGGAAAACCGCGTGGTTACAAATGCGTCTTGTGGCCTCGACTTTTAGCGTTGCCGAGTCGCCACGGGAGCTGGCGGAATTGTGGTTTCCTGTTTCGAGTGTGGTTTGGCGTGAGAGGGAGATTGGGGAGGGGACGTCGGTGAGAGGGACGCGTTGCAAGTGATGGCTGAGTGAAAAGGGCCGAAGTTGGATTCCATTTAGGTGAGCAAAAAGCAGTACCTGGCTTCTGGCCAAGGACTGTTTCAGACCAAAAGTTGGAGGTGGCAGGTAAACTTTTTGATTTGAGTACTAGAAAGAGATTTGGATGCTTATGGTCAATATGTAGGTTCTTTAAGACAAAATATTGAACCTTCCAGAATTAAAAATTTAAGTCCTCAATTCGTGTATCTCCGTATTGAAACAAAAAAGGGCTGGCATAATTAATTAGCTGCTAGTAATTCCAAATGTGGTTTTCTTGTTCCACAGATCAGTATTGCTTTTATAAATGTCACGTTAACTCCTTTAGATACCAAATATTTCACTTTATTCAGACACCAAGTATTTACGAGCACCTACTCTGTGCCAGTTTCTCTACTGGGTGTTGGGTAATAAGCAATAATAATGATTTTTACATATCTCCAGGTAATAGGCATAATATGAAGAGTTGGCAGTTTCCCAAGTTAGTGGTTAAAGTTAATGAAAACAACTTACACTTTAGTAGGTATAAAAAAGGGGAGTGAATCAAGAAGACGTGAAAAATTGGGTGTAAATTAGTTAGAACAAAATAGGTTGTAAAATTCACAAACTCGGTGCTTGTAATGGAAGGACACGTTGCTTTGAAGAGTTTCGTTATAGAATAGGCTTTGTAATGCATTATTTTTACTTTAATTCAATGAGGGTCTGAAACATATTTATGGACAAAGTACCGTAAAAATATAAGACAAAAAGAAAGTGGTATAGTTTGTCAGGGTAGATAGAAGGGCACTCCAATCAAGAGGAATGACATATAAAAACGTTTAGGACTAACAAGTTATGTGTAAAAGAAAGGAGGGAAAGTTGCTTTTTCTAGCTAAGGAATAACAAGAAATAAAAGGGAATAATGACCACAGCATTGAGAAAATTCAAACCAAATAATGAATTTATAGGTTAAATTTAGAGAACGTGGTTATAGTATTGTTCTTTGGGTAAAGGTACATAACTCTAGTTTTTTAAAGCTCATTACCTGTGTGCTGAAAGTCTCCAAGATAAAGAGGAAACAGGTTTTCTTTTTCTTGGTAACCTGTTTTTTCTTTCTGTCTTTTTTGTTTAATGAGGCCTTTTCTCCCTAGTCTTTCCTCCAACTTACCTGAGGTAATTTTTCTTTTGTAGTCTATTTTATTATTATTCAGTTAATAGTTGGCATTCAATATTATATTAGTTTTAGGTGTACAGCACAGTGGTTAGACATTTATATAATTTGTAAAGTGATCCCCCAATAAGTCTAGTACCCACCTGGCACCATACACAGCTATGACAATATTATCGACTATATTCTCTATGCTGTATTTATATCCCATTGACTATTTTATAACTGCCAAATGGCAACCATCAGCTTGTTTCTGTATTTATGAGTCTGTTTCTGTTTTGATTGTTTTTTAGATTTCACATATAAGTGAAATCATATTATATTTGTCTTTTGAGGTAACTACTTAATGCTCTTTTTCTGAACTTTTCAGACCACAATAGATAATTTTTCCCAACCCCCTTCCACCACCTTTTCATATATATATATATATATATATATATATACACACCACACACACACACACACACATACATACATACATGTTATATATATATATATATATATATATATATATATATATATATATACACACATTTCTTCATTTTCCATCCTAACAGTTGACAGTCTACAAGAAATGAAAGAGACCAGTTAGAGCTTTCTTTCCTCTTTTCAAGCTAATTATCAAGGAGGAGGGTGGTGGTTTGTTGTCTATGCCCTCATCCCTCCTATAAGTTGGGCTTTTGCAGAAATATGGATAAGGATGAGAGGAAAAAGTAAATGAACCCCTCTTTCACTACAGGGGGTAAAAGAATGTCAGATGGTGAATACTCTAAAGCAGGGGTCTCCAACCTCCAGGCCATGGACCACTATCCGTCGGTGGCCTGTTACAAACCAGGCACACAGCAGGAGGTGAGCAGCAGGTGAGCTAGTGAAGCTTCATCTGTATTTGCAGCCACTCCCCAGCTCTAGCTCTACCACCTCAGCTACATCTCAGATCATCAGGCATTAGATTCTCATAGGAGCACCAGTCTCTGGTACCAAAAAGGTTGGGGGCTGCTACCCTAAAATCTATAAATATCATCAGCCTCCAACAATGTGCAGGCACTTTAGTCAGTTTTAGAAATAAAATGATGATAAAAATCATATACACAAGTAGCTGAGAATGCCATGTATATTAGTTGGGGTTCTCTAGAGAAAGAGAAACAAGATTTCACATATTTTTTTATTGTAAGGGATATCATTTTAATTTGCAATTCTCTGACGAGCATTTTTCATATGCTTATTTGCCATGTGTATATCTTCACTGATGAGATGTATGTTCAGATCTTCTGTGCATTTTTAATTGTTTGGCCCCTAATTGTGTTGTGTTCTCATTACTTTGTTTTAAGATTTCTTTGCATGTTTAAGATACATATCCTTTATTGGATTTATGTTTTGCAAATATCGTCTCCTAGTCTGTGGCTAGTCTTTTTATTTTCTTAATGGTGTTTTTAACACCAGAAATTTTTAATTTTAATGAAATCCAACTTCCTAATTTTTTCTTTCATGGATTGTGTGTTTGAAGTATTTTCAAAGTCATCACCAAACCCAAGGTCACCTAGAATTTCACCTATATTATATTCTAGGAGATTAATCACTTTGGATTTTACATTTAGATCTATGATCCATTTTAAGTTAATTTTTATGAAAGGTGGACAGTCTGCACCTAGATTTATTTTTTGCATGTGGATGTCCAGATGTTCCAGTACCCTCTGATGAAAAAACTATCTTTTCTCCGTTGATTTACCATTGCTCCTTTGTCAAAGATCACTTGGCTCTATTTGTGTGGGTCTATTTCTGAGTTTTCTATTCTGTTCAATTGACCAATTTATCTGCTGGTTTTTGTTTGTTTGTTTGTTTGTTTGTTTTTACCATTACCAAACTGTCTTGATTATCACTCTGTAGTAGTCTTAAAGGTGGGTAGTGTCAGTCTTCTTACTTTGTTCTTTTCCTTCAATATTGTGTTGGCTGTTTTGGATCTTTTGCCTCTTCATATAAACTTTACAACCAGTTTATCAGTAGCCATACACACACATACACAAAAACTTGATTGGATTTTAATTGGGATTGCACTGCATCTACAGATCAAGTTGGGAAGAACTGGTATCTTGACAATATAGAGCTTTATTTACATTTGACCCTTGAACAACATGGGTTTGAAATGGATGGGTCCACTTACACATGGATTTTTTTCAATGAATATACAGTGGGCCTCTGTATCACCAGGTTTTTCATCTGCAGATTCAACCAACTGTATATATGGAGAGTCAACTTAAGCTATATACAGATGTTTAACTGTGTCGAGGGTTGGGGCTCTTAACCTTTGAATTGTTAAGGGTCAACCGTATGTGTAATAGCTCTTCATTTATTTATATCTTCTTTAGTATTTTTCATCAGAGTTTTGTAGTTTTCCTTGTATAAGTCTTCTTCACATTTTATTAAGATTTATACCAATTTTTTTTGGTCTGATGTAAATGTTATTGTCTTGTTAATTTTAGATTCTAGTTATTTCTGATATATAGGAAAAGATTTAACCTTGTGTCTTACAACTTTGCTCTAGTCACTTATTTAGGAGGTTTTCTTTGTTGATTTTAAAAAAACTTTTTTTTTAATGTAGATAGTCATATCATCTGCAAACAAAGACAGTTTTATTTCTTCCTTCTCAGTTTATATATTTCCATGATTCACTTTCAATTATCACATAAGTAATATTTCAAAAACTGAGTTTAATCCTCTCTTGACCTCAACATGCATTTCTCTGTCCTCCACCATTCCCTTTCTTATGCACCTAATAACAAAACTTCAAAATACATAAAGCAAAATTTGTTAGAACTGCAGAGAGAAATCCACAATTAATCTGCAATTAATAAATTTTAGTTAGAGATTTCAAACTCATCTCAATAATTGATAGAACAAGCAGACAGAAAATCAGTAAGGGCATATAAGGTTTGAATGACACTTATCAACCTTACCTATTTCTAGAATTCTCCACCTATCAACAGCAGAATAGACATTCAGGTCTGCATGAGCTATTTACCAAGACCATAATCTAGACCATGAAAGAAATATGAATTAACTTCAAAGGATTCAAATAAGGAATGATAGCAGCAATATGGCAGAATAGGCAGCTCCAGACCTTCCTCCCATGTGACACAAATTTAACAATACATGGACCAGGTACTTTTGTGGAAAACCCAGAAATCAGTAAACTAGGTTCTTGTGCCCAAGGCGAGTATGAAACCAACTGTATAAAAGCACAATAGGAAAACTCGTAGTACTCACCTCCAAGTAACCCACCCCCCAGCATGACGTGATTGGAAAGAAACCATCAATTTTCACCTTCTCCTTGGGGATAGAAAGAAGTGGAATATAAGGCCAATATTCTGACTTTTCAGGGCATTGCCTGAGGGATTGGTTTCTATCTTGCCTGAATCTAAGCACTGAAAGGAATGGGTGGCTAGTTTGGGGCTATTGAGAACAAAGACAATCATTATGCACTAGAGCCCACAGTACCACAAACAGAAGCTAAGTGAAAGTACAGTATCACAGATTACTACAGCATCAGAGAGGCCACAGTATTGCAGACAGATGCCAGGGGGCGATCCTGAATAGAAACTGGAAAAGCTCTTCAATTATTAGATTACATCCACAAACTAAAGAGGTCATATCCCCAGAAGGACTTAAGCAGTATCCAGAATCTCTAGCTAGTCTGATTGGAGAAAATCTTGCCTATACAAAACCAGACCATAAAACTGGGAGAGGTGGACGATTTTTCAAATGCTGATATATAAACAAGATAAGAGACATACAAAGAAGTGAGGAAACGTTGCCCATCGAAAACAAAATGAAATCTCCTGATACCTACCCTAAAGAAACATATATGAATTCAGAATAGCCATCATATGGCTGCTCAATGAATTAAAAGAAAACACAGTTAGACAAGTAATAAAATCAGGAAAACAGTGTGTTAACCAATGAGACCAATAACAAAGAGAGAAACTATGAAGAAGGCCCAAACAGAAATTCTGAAACTGAGGAATACAATGACTGAATTGAAAAATTCACCAGAGGAATGCCATATCAGACTTAACCAGACAGAAGAAAGAATCAGCAAACATTAAAACAGGACTTTCAAAATTACCAAGGGAGAGGACCAAAGGAAAAAAGAATGAAGACAAATGAAGAGAAGCTAAGGGACTAAGGGGAAACATTGTATGGAATAAGGTACACATTATAGGAGTCTAAGAATTAAAAGAAAAAGAGGAATAGAGAGCCTATTCAAAGAAATAATGACTGCAAGCTCACTAAATCTTAGCAAAGAAATGGACAAATTCAGGAGCCTCAAAGAACTCCAACTAGAATAAATGACATACACGGAGACGTCATAAACTATCAAAAGTCACAGACAGAATCTTGAAAGCATCAGGAGAAAGGCAAACTTGTTATGTACAAAGGAGCTCCTATGAGATAACGAGCAGGTTTCTCAGCTGAAACCTTGTGGGCTGCAAGGGAGTAGAGAGATATATTCAAAGTCCTGAAAGAAAAAAAAAATAAGACTATATTCTGAAAAACTATTTTTCAATCATGAAGAAAAAGTTAAGATGTTCCCAGAGAAAAAAATCTGAAAGAGTTCATCACCACTAGACCGACCTACAAGAAATGCTGAAGGAAACCCTTCAAGTTAGAACAACAGGAGGATAAATAGCATCAGAAAACCATATGAACCTCCCTGGTAAAGATAAATGTATAGACAAATAGACAATCCATAGTATTGTAGGTGCATAAATCATGTTTAAATGCGGTATGGAATTTAAAAAACAAGCATAAAAAGTTATTACAAATCTGTGTTAATGGATATGCGACATAAAAAGTAATTTCTGTCATCAATAACAAAGGATGGGGCGGAGATGTAAAAAAGTATGAGTTTTTATATGTGATTGAATTTAAATTAGGTTAAAATAGATTGTTATAACTCTAAGATGTTTTATGTATTGTAACGGTAACCACAAAGAAAAAATATATGGCATATACACAATGGGAAATGAGAAGAGAATCAAAACTTGCCACTGCAAAAAAAAAAAAAAAAAAAAATGGGGAAAATAGCAAAAACAAAGGAAAAGATGTAGGGGAGCTACAAGATACACAGAAAGCAATTTAACAAAATAGCAGTAGTAAGTCCTTCCCTGTCAGTAATTACTTTAAATGTAAATGTATAAATGCCCCAATTAAAATACATAGTTTGGCTGAGTGGGTGAAAAAACAAGATCCAACTATATGCTGCCTACGAGAGATTCACTTTAGAGCTAACGAAACGTAGGCTAAACTTGAAAGGATGGGAAAAGAGCTCCCGTGCAAACAGGAACCTAAAGAGACAGGGGTGGCCATACTTATTATGTCAGACAAAATAGCCTTTAAGACAAACTGTCACAAGAGACAAAGAAGGGCATTATATAATGATAAAAGAGTCAATTCACCAGCAATACATAACAAGTTATAAATATACATGCACCTAACATAAGAGCTCCCAAAGATATGAAATGAACATTGGCAAAACTGAAGGGAGGAATAGATTGCAATACAATAATAGGAGGTTTTAATTCTTAATGTTCAATTATGGATAGAACAACAAGACAAGATCATTAAGAAACAGAAGACTTGAATAACACTATAGACCAATTCAACCTAACACACTATACCAAACAATAGCAGAATACACAATCTTCTCAAGCACAAATGGAACATTCTCTAAAATACGTTAGGCCACAAAACAAGTCCTAACAAATTTAAGAAGACTGAAATAAATTCAAGTACCTTCTCCAATCACAATGAAATGAGTCTAGAAATTAAACTAGCAGAAAGAAAACATGAAAATCATAAATATATGGAAATTAAGCACTCTTAAACACTCATTAGATCAAAGAAGAAATCACAAGAGAATTTAGAAAATATCTGGAGACAAATGAAATTAAAAACATCAAAACTGGGGGATGCAGAAAAAGGAGTACCAAGAGATGTTTATAGTGGTAAATGACCTCAACTCAACAACTTTACACCTCAAGGAACTAAGAAAAGAATAAACTAAACCCGAAGTTTTAAGAATGGAGGAAATAACAAAGAGTAGAGCAGAGATAAATGAAATAGAGAATAGAAAAACAATAGAAAAAATCAATGAAACCAAGAGCTGGTTCTTTAATAAGATCAACAAAATGTACAAAGCCTAGCTAAGCTAAGAAAAAAAAAGGAAAACTCAAATAACTAAAATTAGAAATGAAAGAGAGGACATTGCCATTGATGTCACAGAATTCAAAAGGATCACAAGAGACTACTGTGAGCAATTATATGCCAACAAATTGGATAACATAGGAGAAGCTGATAAATTCCTAGAAACATATGACCTAGCAAGAGTGAATCATGAAGAAATAAAATCTGAGCAGAGCTATAACTAGTAAGGATAGTAAGGCAGTAATCTAAAGCCTTCCTCCAAAGAAATATCCAGGACCAGATGGCTTCAGTGGAAAATTCTAAACATTTAAAGAATTAACACCAATTCTCCTCAAACTCTTCCAAAGACTTGAGAAGAAGGAATACTTCTAAACTCATTTGATGAAGCCAGCATATTTCGATACCTAAACCAGACAAAGACAACTACAGATTAATATCTCTGATGAATATTGAAAAATTCTTCAACAGAATGCTAGCACATTCAACAGCACATTTAAAGGATCATTTACTATGATGGGGTGGGATTTTTACCTGGAATGCAAGGATTGACATACGAAAATCATTCAATATAACACACTCCATTAATAAAACAGGACAAAAACCACATGACCATATCAATTGATACAGAGAAAGCATTTGATAAAACTCTGTACTTTCATGATAAAAGAAAAAAAGCACTCAACAAAGAGTAGAAGGAAACTATCTCAATATAATAAACCATGTATGAAAAGCCCATAGCAGACATTATACTCAGTGATGAAAGCCTGAAAGCTTTTCCTTTAAGATCAAGAATAGGCAAGGATGTTTACTCTTGTTTTTACTATTCAGCACGGTACTGGAAATCCTAGCCAGACTATTCAGACAAGAAAAACTAATAAAAGGCAACCAAATTGGAAACGAAGAAGGAAAATTGCCTGTTTTCAGATGACATTATCTTAAATGTAGAAAATCCTGAAGATTCCACAATAAAGCTATTACAATGAATAAAAAATTTCAGCAAAGTTTGTGGGTACAAAATCAACACAGAAATGAGATGTTTCAATATACTAATAATGACCTATCTGAAAAAGAAGTTAAGAAAACAGTCCAATTTACTATAGCATCAAAAAGGACAAAATACTTAGCAATAAACTCAACTGAGGAGGTGAGAGATTTTGTACACTGAATACTATAAAACACTGCTAAAAGAAATCAAAAGAAGGTACAAATAAATGGAAAGATCTGTGCTTATGAATTAGAAGACAATATTGCTAAAATGGTCATACTACCCAAAGCAATCTACAGATTTAATGCAGTCCCTATGAAAACTCCAATGGCATTTTTTTTGTAGAAATATAAAAAAAAAAAATCTAAAATTCATATGGAACCACAAAACACCCCAAATAGCCAAAGCAATTTTCAGAAAGAACAAAGTGGAGGCCTCATAATTCCTGGTAATCAACTGGTGTTTTCTGTGTCTCTTCTATAGTCTTCCCTCTGTGTATGTCTGTCTCTGTGTCCTATTTCCCCTTTTTATAAAGATACAATCATGTTGGATTAGGGGTACCCTAATGACCTCATTTTAATTTGATTACTCTTTAAAGACACTATTTCCAAATAAGGTCATACTCTGAGGTTCTAGGGGTTAGGATTTCAACGAATCTTTTTGTGAAACACAATTAGACCCGTAACAATACCTTGTGAAACATGAAAATGAACACACAACATAACAAAATTCATAGGATGCAGCAAAAGCACTGCTAAGAGGGAAATTCATAGCTGTAAAAGACTATATTAAAAAAGAAGGTAGCTTGGATTTCGGGCCAAAATGGTGCAGTAGATAAATGCTGTGCTTGCTTCCTCATGACCACATCGAAACAACTGACTACAGAAAAACTACCATTGAGGATCATCTGAAGTCTAGATGAACAGAAGCCCTCCAACTAAGGATGTACAGAAGAAGCCATCTTGAGACTGGTACAAGGAGTGAAGGCATGGAATGTGCTGGTCCCACTCCTACTGTGCTGTGCTTAAAAATCAAGAGCGATGTCTCATCTGCAGAGGTCCCCTCAGAGGAGTGAGAGGTCCCAGCCCCACACTAGGCTCCCTAGCCCAGGGTTCCAATGCCAGGAAGATAAGTTTCCACAACTTCTGTCTGTGAAAACCAGTGGAGATTGTAGCTGAGTTGGAGGGCAGCTGGAGTCCCAGGCATTTCTCTTAAAGGGCTCATGCATGGACTTACTCATTGACAGATTCATTCACTCAGCTTCAGCCCTAGGTAGCAGCTTGAAAGGCACTAGGGACATACAAGGAGGAACTGAATTGTCTGGCTTCAGAGCAAAGCTGGAAGGGCAGCTTTCTCCTAGAACAGCTAGCAAAATCCTGTTGTTGTCGTCGTTGTTGTCGAGCCCTCCCCACTCCTGGTGTGCAGATGCAGGTGGCTGCCATATCTGAGTCTCCATTAATCTGGCTAACACTGGTCGCCCTGCCCTGGTGACTCCCTGAGACCCTGCTACACCCAACTTGTGCGCCCACCAAAGCCATTTCCAGTGGCTTTTAGTATAAATGCCCTGTCTTAGCTCATGCTGCAGACTTTCCTAAAATCAAAGGTTCACAAAACCCAAACAAGCAGCATCTGGCATTCCTCATATCTCTTCCTGAGCAGCCCTAAGCTCAGTACCAGTGGCAGCCAGCCTTGTTTCACCATTTGGCCTCTCAAGGCATCTCCAAGCCAAGTCAGGTGATGGCCATCTGCAGATTGCTTGGTGGCTCATGCCAGGTGGCCCTAGGCAGGGCACAGGCTTTGGCTGAATTTGGCCTATGGTGGGGCCGCTTACAGAAGTCCCCAGGGCTGGCACTTCTGGTGGTTGACTTTGAATCAGAGCACCACCTGAAGCCATATCCAAAGGGCAGACTGGGCAGGCACCAGTGCTAAAGCAATCCTCCATAAGATCAGCCCCTGCACTATACCTCCTCCACTGTAGTCACTGGTCAGTTCTCACAACCAATTAGCCTGAGGGTCAGTCCCTCCCATTCTTGTGCAGATAGCAACCAAGGCTCAACTACAACAGGAGGGTACACAGAATCTATACAAGGGAGACACCTGGAACACCTGGCTCAGGTGACCAAGGAGACTGAGCTACTGGGCTCCACAGGAAACCTACTACATAAGGCCACTCTACTAAGACCAGGAGATATAGCAGACCTACCTAATACATAGAAACAAACACAAGGAGGTAGCCAAAATAGAGAGACCAAGAAACATGTCCCAAATGAAAGAACAAAACAAAGCTCCAGAAAAGGAACTAAATAAAATGGAGACATGAAATCTACCAAATGCTGAGTTCAAAACACTGGTTATAAGGATGCTCAATGAACATAGGGAAAGAGTAGATGACTCAGTGAGAACTTTAACTAGGAGATAGAAAACATGAAAATGGAGATAGAAAACAAAAAAGAACCAGAAATGAAGAATACGTTAGAGAGAATCAATAGTAGATGAGATGAAGCAGAGGATCAAGTCAGCGTGTTATAAGATAAGGTAGCAAAAAACACCCAGTCAGAACAACAAGGAAAAAAAAATAAGGATAGTTTAAGAGGCCTCTGAGACAACATCAAGTGTACCAATATTTACATCATAGGGGTACCAAAAGTTGAAGAGAGAGAGTAAGGAATTGAACACCTATTCAAAGATAAAGTGGCAAAACTTCTCTAACTTGGTGAAGTAAATAGAGATACAAGCCCAGGAAGTGCATAGTTCCAAACAAGATGAATCCAGAGAGCCCCACACCAAGACACATAAATTAAAAAGCCCAAGCTTAAAGACAGATTCTTCAAAGCAGCAAGTGTATACCAATTAGTTATCTCCCAGGGAGATTCCATAAGACTGTCAGCTGATTTCGCAAAAGAAACTTTGCGGGCCTGAAGGGATTGGCATAAAATATTCAAAGCTTTGAAAAGTAAGGACCTACAACCAAGATTACCCAGCAAATCTATCATTTAGAATCAAAGGACTGATAAAGAGCTTCCCAGACAACAAAAAGCTAAAGGAGTTCATCACCACCAAACAAGTATTAGAAGAAGTGCTAGAGGGACTTCTTGAAGAAGAAAAGAGTAAAGGAGGAGGAGGAGGAAAAGATTAAAAATATGAATAATAAAATGGCAATAACTACATATCTACAACAATTATTTTAAACGTAAATGGATTAAATTCTCCAATCAAAAGATAGTGTGGCTAAATGGATAAAAAGACAAGCCCCTTACATATGCTGCCTACAAGAGACTGGCTTCAGATCAAAAGACACACACAGACTGAAAGTAAAGGGATGGAAAAAGATTTTATGCAAATGGAAACAAACAAAAAAGCTGGCATAGCAATACTTATACCAGACAAAATAGGTTAAAGGCTATAACAAGAGATAATGAAGGACCCAGTAATCCCACTTCTGGGTATTTATCTGAAAAAACCCAAAATACTGCTTTGAAAGGGACATGTGGATCCATATGTTTATTGCAGCATTGTTTATGGTGACTGAGATATGGGAGCAGCCTGGGTGTTCATTGGTGGGTGAATGGATGGGGAGGAGGTGATGTGCATGTGCAATGGAGTGTTGCTCAGCCATGAAGGTGGAATGAAATCTTGATATCTGCAATGGCATGGGTAGGCCTGGAAGGTATTGTGATAAGTAAGTCAGAAAGAGAAAGACAAGCGCCGTGTGATTTCACTTAAAAGTGGAATCTAAAGAACAATATGAACAAACAAACAACACAGAAACAAACTTATAGAGAACATTTTGATGATTGTAAGATGGGAGGGATTTGAGAGGGTGAGTGAAAAAGGGGACGAAAATAAGAATTACAAATTAGTTCTTACAGAGTAGTCATGGAGCTGTAAAGTGTAGCATAAGGAATATAGTAAATATTGTCATAACTGCGGTGTCAGATTGGTACTAGATTTATTGGAGTGATCACTTTGTAAGTTATATAAATGTCTAATCACTGTTATACACCTGAAACATGATATTATATGCCAACTGTAGTTAAAAAATAAAAAATAAATTAACGAAAGAAGACACCTCAAATCAACAACTTAACTTTATACCTTAAAGAATTAGAAAAAGAAGAGAAACTAAACTCAAAGCTAGCAGAAGGAAGGAAATAATAGAGATTATAGCAGAAGTAAATGAAATAGGGAATAGGAAAGAAAAAATAGAATCAACTAACTAAAAAATTGATACTTTGAAAATGTTTTAAAGTTCTTAAAACTTTAGCTAGATTGACTGAGAGATAAATTAATAAAATCAAAAATGAAAGTGGAGATATTACTATGGACCTTTCAGAAATTAAAAGAATTGTTATAGAATATGATGAACAGTCGTATGCCAACAAATAAATAATTTATATGAAAAGGAGCAATTTCTCAAAACATACATAATTGAAACTTACTTTAGAAGAAAGGAAAACTCAACAGACCTATAATGAGTAAAGAAGTCAGTAATTAAAGTCGGTAATTAAAAACATTCCGATAAAAACAAATCCAGGGCCAGATAGCTTCACTGGTAAATTCTACAAACATTTAAAGAAAAATTAACAACAGTTCTACTTAAATATTTTCAAGAAATAGAAGAGGAGAAATACTTTCTAATACAGTCTATAGGGTCAGCAATGCCCTGATGCCAAAGCCAAAGATATCACAAAGAAAATATAGGCCAATATTCCTTGTGCTGCAACCATCCTTAACAATATAATAGCAAACTAAATTCAAAAGCACATTACAGGGATCAAATGCCATGGACAAATGTTGTTATTTCAAGAGTACAATAATGGTTCGACATAAGAAATTCGATTTATGTAATATACCATATTAATGTAACAGGAAAAATAACCAACACAATCATCTCAATAGATGTAGAAAAAGCATTTAATGAAATTCAACTTCCTTTCATGATAACACTGAGTAAAATAGGAATAGAAAGGAGCTTCCTTAACATGATAAGGAAGCATTTATGAAAAATCCATAGGTAACATCATATTCAAAAATGAAAGACTGAAAGCTTTCCCTGTAAGGTCAGGAACAAGACATGGATGCCTCATTTCCTCACTGATATTCATCATCGTACTAGAAGTCCCAGAGAGAGAAAAATTACACAAGAATAAAAGGCATCTAAATAGGAAGGGAAGAAGTAAAACTATCCCTATTAGTAAATGATGTGCTTCTATAGAGAGAAAAATCTCAAAATATCCACCAAAAAATTACTCCCTGAATTCTACAGAGTTGTAGGTTACAGATCAATATACAAAAAGCAATTGTTCTATACACCAGCAATGAATAATTCAAAAAGAGAATTATAAAAACAATTCATTTACTATAGCATCCAAAAGAATAAAATACCTAGTAATAAATTTAACTAAGAAAGTGAAAAACTTATATACGAAAAACTACAAAGTAATGATGAAAGAAATTAAAGACATAATTAAATGGAAAGGCACCCATATTCACAGATTAGAAGACAATATCATTAAGATGGCACTACTCTCCATAGTGACCTACAGATTCAATGCAATTTTTATAAAAAATTACAGTGGCCTTTCTTGGATGAATCAACAAGCTGATCCTCAAGTTCATATGGAATTGCAAGGAGCCCTAAAGAGTCAAGTCAATACTGAAAAAGAAAAATCAGTCAATACTCAAAACAAACAAACAAACAAACAAACCTGAAAACGAAAAAGAAAAAGCTGGAGGGCCCATGTGTTCTGATTCCAAATTTTACTTAGCAATATTAATCAAAATAGTGAGATAAAGGCACAAGGGTAGACATATATAGACCAATGGGAAGAATAGATCAGAAAGAAACCCAAATATCTACAGCCAATTGATTTGCTACAAGGGTGCCCAAACAATTCAATGGGGGAAAGAATAATCTCTTCAAGAGATGGTGCTGGTACATCTGGATAACCATATGTAAAAGAATGAATTTGGATAGCTATTTTATTTCATATACAACAGTTAACTAAAAATTGATCAGGAAACCAAGTAAAGAGCTAAAACTATAAAACTATTATAAGAAAATGTAGGAGTAAATCTCCATTACATTGGACTTGACAATGGATTCTTCATTTGATACTAAAATCATGAACAGCAAAAGAGCAAATCAGAGTTAATCAAAATTAAAAACTTGTGCATTAAAAGACATTATCAAGAAAGTAAAGACAATTCACAGAATGGGAGAAACAGTTGCTAATTACATATTTGATAATAGTTTCATATCCATAATACATACAGGACTCTTCCAACTCAGCAACAAAAGGACAAACAACACAAGTTAAAAAATAAGCAATGGACTTAAATAGACTTTTCTCCAGAGGAGATATACAAATAGCCAATAAGCACATGAAAAAATGGCCAACTTCATTAGTCATTGAGGAAATGCAAATTAAAGCCACAAAGTGATACCATGTCACATTTTCACGCCAACTAAGGTGGTTATAATTTAAAAAAATAAAGTAACAAGTTTTGGGAGAAATGTGAGGAGTAGGAAAGTTTGCACATTGCTGTGGAAATGTAAAATGGTACAGCCACTGTGGAAAACAGTTAGTAGTTCCAGTAATTCCACTCTTATGTATATGTGCAAGAGAAATGAAAATATATATCCACACAGAAACGTGTACACACATGTTTATAGCAGCATTATTCATAATAGCTTAAAGGTGGAAATGATCCAAATGTCCATCAACAAATGAATAGATAAACAAGTTGTGGAACATACATAGACTATTATTGGGCCATAAAGAAGAATGAAGTACTGATGCCTCTTACAACATAGATATATTTCAAAAAACATGATGCTAACCTAAAGAAGTCACACCCAAAAGGTTACATATTGTATGATTCCTGTTATATGAAATATTCAGAATAGACAAATCCACTGAGACAGTAAGCATATTACTGGTTGCCAGGAGTTGGGAGAAAGGTAAACGAGGAGTGATTACTTTGGGTGTGAGGTGTTTTTCTGGAGTGACTGTGATTCATTCACTGAATTAATATTTATCATGTATCTACTATGGTCCAGGCAGTATTTCAGTCACTTTTGCATGGGCTTTACATTCAAAAGGAGGAAAAGACTAAGAATAAGAAAATAAATACAGAATATATCTAGGTGTTAAAAATTCTAATAAAGAGAAATAAATCGGGCTAGATAAAATAAAAAGGTTGAGGAGAAGTGCAATTTTACATACGTAAAGCCTGCCTGTTAAAGTAATATTTGTGCAGATGCCTGAAGGAAGTGAAGAAGCAAGTTATGGAAATGTTTAGGAAAAGAACATTCCTGGCACAGGAAAGAGCAAATGCAAAGATGGGAGCATGCTTGGAAGTGTTCAAAAGAATGCCAAGAATATCAGATTGATAAGAGTAGTGTGAAAGAGCAATGTTAGGAAATGAGTCTGGAGAGTAGCCAGGAGCCAGATTATATGTAAGATCTGTGCTATGGCTAGGACTTTGGATTCCATTCTAACGATGACAGGAAGCCACTAAGATGACTCAGGACAAGTGTGCTTTAAAAAGTCACTCTGGCTACTGTAACCACAGTATTCAATTCAATTTATGGGGAATGTCCCAGACATTGATGCGTAGATTACCAGTTCTGAAATCAAGAAATATCTGGCTTTCTCATCCAACTCTTCCCCTAAGCAGCTCGCTAATTTAGGTGAGGCCTTCAATCTTGTCATACTTGGATCTTCTCACCAGTCAAATAAGGAATTGATTGAAGTCTCTTCCAAGTCTGTCATTCTATGATTCTACAAAGTTAAAATAGACTTCACTATTATATTAGCGCTTTTACTTAAACTGGTGATTCTCAACTCAGGGCATTTTTGCCCTGCATTTGCAGTATCTGGAGACATTTTTGGTCGTCATAACTGGAAAGGGAGTTGCTACTGGCAGCTAGTGGGTAGAGGTTAGGGATGCTGCTAAATATTCAGCATTGCACAGGACAGCCTCCCACAACAAAGAATTATCTAGCCTACAATGTCAATGAAACTTTTGTTGAACCCTGATTTAATAAACAGAAAATTCACATCATTTACTCATATATAATTTATGGCACTGAAGTTAGTACTTTTCTAACTTCAGATATATAAATTTCCTGATCCTGCTTAACAATTCATTGTTTATCAAAGTCAAGGGTGCCATAAGCTATTTACTCTGAATAATTTTATATCTTGATTATTTCTATATGGATAGAAAAGCTGAGATTAAAATTATACCATAATAACAGCTAGTGATTCAGAAAGAGGCCTCTTAAATTATACATACTTAGGTTCAAATAATGCCTCAAATAATGTGACTTTAGGCAAGTTATTTAATTTCTGTTCCAGAGTTTCTTCATTTGTAAGATGAAGATAAGAATATCTATGTTGCAGGTATATTGTGAATAAAATAATAGTTTACAAAATGCTTAGTCTGGTGCCTGGCATAAGGTAAGCATTAAATGAATGTTGTAATTATTACAATTTGCTAGGTAGACTGAATATGGCCTGAAGTTTGCAGGTTGCTCTTCACTTTTCTAGAATCTCCCAATTTTCTCCTCCCCTATTCTCTTTTAATTTGTTCTTTCTAATCTGCTGTGAGCCAAGATATTAGATGTCCACCCTACCATCATTTTAAGAATTGCATCTAACGAATGCCTGGGAAACTCCTAGGAGGAAAGTGCATGGATTTCTACATGATGACTGCTCAGAGGCCTTAACTCCAAGATTCCCAGCTATGTTCCAAATAACAGAACTCTGTCATATGAATGACTTCTATGTGTCGTTCCTATGACAATTAAATATTGAAAAAAGTTTCACAAGTAATTATTTTGTTCACATTGCCTGGTAAAATCTCTTGGAATTTAGAAAAGCTCAGTTAGGTGATGAGATAATCTAATACACCAGAACCTAAGATCCATCCTAAATAAGACATGATGCCTTGGTATTTGTACGTTATAAGCCCCTGAGATCTTAGAGTAGAGATGCTCGGACTCACAGATTTTAAAGTACATAAGAGTCTTTTACTTGCAAACAGCATTTCTTTAATATTTCTGAGTAAAAATAATATGTAATAGATGTAAAATAATAATATGTAATTGAATAGTTCGAGTAATAGATATATATAATAGATATTTTGAGTACTTCAAGAGTTATAACTCTTCTATTGATCAGAATTTCTTAATCTCGTGTCCATAGACTCTTCCCAACTTCCCACTGTATTCCACGAATGGGCTCCATGTATGCCAAATTCTGCACTTGTATGTCTACGTGTATACAGACCATGCGTTTTGAGGCCTAAAGAGTCTTTGGGCCTACAAAATCTATGTATCTTTCAGTGAATGGCATTTTAAAATGTAGTTCCAGTCATAGTACATTGAGTGCCATGGGATTATATTGCATTTTCTAGTTAGACACTGATGAAGATAAACTTTAGACTTGAGGGAAACAAAATCTTTCAAAATGAGCAAATACTATCATTTTTAAAGTATAGCTCTTTATTCCTAAATGTTTTCCCAAACTTGGTAGATGCTGCTGATTGTTTCTCAGTATGCTTTCCACTTCTTCCATAATAGTTTTGTTTTTGTCTTTGTTTTTGTTTGTTTGTTTTGCTGGACACATTGCCACCCAGAAAAATCCTTCCCCAACCTTCCTTGTACCTAGGTATAGCCCTTGTGGCCAAATTCTGATCAATGAAATTTGTGTAATTTCCAGGGGGGTTTTATTTTACCCTTCTTACCTTTCTTCCTCTCTGCTGGCTGGAGCCTCATTTCAAGGCTTACAATTGAGTTATTACATGAGGAGGAAATTAAATTTCCATTGTGTTTAAGCCACTATTATTTTGGTCTTGAAAAGTAGCTGGTCCAATGGCCTAATACAAACACTTTATTCCGAAAAGACTGATATTGAAATTGTCAGATATTTAAGTTCGGTGAGTACTTTAAGATTCTTAAACATTTAGTTTCCAGCCACTCTAAAAAACGACAGATCAATAATTTAATTATGTGGTCCTCAACCAAGATTAGCTAAATAAATGAATAATTTAAAAATATAAGCTCGATGTTATTTTTTCTCTAAAATCAGGACATTATATATTACATAAAATAATAATTATTAGACAATAATATATAAACTAGGTCAAGTAAATTTTACCATTTTTTTTCACAGTGCTGAAACTCCCAGCATTCCCACTGTCAAATCCACCTACAGGTAAGTGATATATCCCATATTCAGAGCTCTTAGCACAGTATTTGATTCTGAATTGACACTGGCTGACTCCCGAGCTCCAAAATGTTCTCACACCTAGGCCCAATCTCCCCAACTATTCCTGAGGTATGGGACTAGATTGCAAGTGATATCAGGCCTTGCTTTTTTTACCCAGAGAAATCTATGGTAGTCTAGAGAGGCTAAAAAGAGGTAGCAGTTTTTTTGCAGGGGGGTTGGAAAGATGGTCTGGGAGTCTTTTGGCTGATCCATAGAGATCTTAACAGATTGAAGTCTTAGTGAGACCACAAACCTGCATCCACCTTCTGAGGATAACATATTCAGTGATTAAATCTTGACCTGGGAGTATTATTGTATTTCCTGAAATAATCTAGGGAGGGCAAAATTTTATTTACATTGCAAGATGGTAGGATCTCCCCTCCATTAGATTATATAAAACCATGAAGGATTTTAACTGTTACATTGCCAGCACATAATGAAGTGTCGAAACTTCGTAACCTCTCAAAGAATGGTTGTAGAATTTGGTCCAGTGTGTGCCTTGGGGTTTAATTGTTGTGACAAATTTTTTTAACTTAAAAAACTTCTCTACTTACATGGGAATAAATAAAATTAATTTGGGAGGAATTTAATTATTTTAGGTTTCTATGTGATAGAATGTAGTTTGGCCTGTGATTAATATTTAAATATACAATCCCATTACTATTAGAAGAGGGAATCCTGGAATTGAATCCGAGCTATACTAGTAATTCGTCGTGTGAACTTGGGAAACTCAGTTTCCTCATTGGAAAATGAGGGAAATGTTTTCTATGAGCTCTGAGACTCTGATTTTACTGCTTAGTACATAATAGGTCTCAGTATTTGCTAAATAAATGATTCTATATTGCGTTCAAGATCTCATATTTAATTAGTAAAAGACTGAAACATTGCTCAAAAGTTTTTCCTTTATCTAAATAGAAAAATTATCTGAAAACTATTTCTTGGTAAATACTTCAAACTTAGTAGTTTTAATCAAATATTTAATCAAATATGATAAATTTTATTTTTGTATGGGATCACCAGCAGCAAGCTCCCCAATTTATCACTTGAAATTTGCCAGTTAGATATCATTAACAGCTTTTAATAACTCAGCCTAGGAAATAAAAAGTGTATGAAAGCAGTTATTATATTTTGTACATTTAATTGGAAATCATATATATTATATTGTACCACATTATATTGCTGATATTCAACGGTTTTGGCCTTCAAAAACGGCAATTTTATATGGTTCAAATTGAATATATTTAGTATTAAACGCGTTTAAGAAATATGGCAATAGGGATCCCAAAGCCTCTCATTCTCCGTTTTACTCCTATCATCT
Source organism: Pteropus medius (assembly GCF_902729225.1). Taxonomy (NCBI): domain Eukaryota; kingdom Metazoa; phylum Chordata; class Mammalia; order Chiroptera; family Pteropodidae; genus Pteropus; species Pteropus medius. Next base: position 16,385,768 of record NW_024354911.1, read on the forward strand.
CCTGCCTGTTAGAGATGTGGTATTATTCTAAAATTTCAGAATCCATCTCTCCTACATTTGCAAGTTGTGGTTTAAAAATAGTATAAATTAGTAATTTTGTTTAGCTAGGTATCCCAAAGGGCTAGTATGAATAATTCAACGTTTTATAGAGAGAATATACTGGTTGTTCCTTGATTATTTAGGTCAGTAATTTACAAACTTTAGCGTTCATAACAATCACTGGAGAACTTATTAAAACAGAGGTTTCTGAGCTCTATACCTAGAGATTCTGATTCAGTAGATTGAGGTGGAGCTTATGAATTTGCCTTTCTTACAAACTCCCAAATTACGCTGACGCTGCTGGGTCCTAAGATCATACTTTGAGAACCAGTGACCTGCGGGGTACAGAAGAGACTTATTTGTTGTAAGGCCTCTTCTTCTTCTTCTTCTTCTTTTTTTAGTAAATAAAGCTCAAGCTGATGAGGTATGAGATAAACCCTTTAAGCCAGAAACATTTCTTGGAAAAGTACAACATTAGCTCAATTGTAAGATAATCATAAATTGGATTTGCTTTGAGTTAATTCCTACAGCCCACAATTTCAGGACAACTAACTCTTAAGGAATTTATTCACCTGTTCCATCTTTAAATCTGCATGGTGTTCTGGCTTGCCAGGACGCCCAACCCTGATGGTAGAGCTCTAGGCCAGGGTCACTAATGTATTATCAGAGTCAGCACGTCCAGCTTGACAAACTCTGCAGGAGGTTCCAGATAGAGAAGCGCGTGGGCGCCAATCTAGGAGACCAAACCCGACCTGAGCAGTCCGCCAACCTAACCGCATCCGCGAGTCTTTTCTCCTTCAGGGTCCCTTGTGGAGTCCGGGGAACCAAGTAGGAGTGAAAAGGAACCCCTGAAGGAACGCAGCGGGCAGGTTTAGACCAGTGGGAGATCACGTTGCGAGTCTGCGCCCAGAACCACCGCCTCCGAGCAGTCGCGGGATTGCCGCCTCACAAGGAGCCGTTCGGCCCAAGGACCGACCCAGCGCGGGATCTCTCAATCCGGAGAGGCTCTGCAAGCCGGCATTAAGGCCCGCTAGCTCGCTCACTCATCTCAGCCCACCCCGTCGTCCAGGCTTGCGAAATGTCGGCCAAGGCTGAAGTCGGCTTAGCGAAGGAGGCTTCTCGGCAGATCCTGGCCGGTGGTTCCGCTGGTAAGGCCGCTCCGCCCCGCCGGGTGCTAGTCGCGTTTCCTTTCGCGTGTACTGAAAAACGTTTCTCAGACAGGGCTCTCAACATAAGTTTTGCCTTCATCCTCCCAATTCCGCGCTGCGGGCCGGGTGGAGCGCGAGAGCAAAAGAGGCCAGGAGCGGGAGGCGGGCAGCGGGGTGCCCTGGGTCAAGTTCCCGAGACGTACGCGTCGGCAGCTCTTGGGTTCCCCGCCTTTTCGGTTCCTAGCCTGGAAAGGAAGGTAGGCAGCCCCAAGGCTTGCAACTTTGAGGAGGCCTTGAAATGATCCAGTTTCTGTCAGACTTGGTTTTGCTATCAATTGTAGCCTCTTTTGAGTTAATTCAGATCTTGCATAACTCCAACCTCCCTCATTAAATCATATACCTCAGGACTCCACAGGTCTTATTGCATACTGTGCTTGCTTGGGGCTCTTCGTACCTTAAATAGGCATATTAAAATTAAATGCATATGTTAACACATATAAACACCTTATATATAATGGGCTCATATTCATTTATGGAGAGTTATGCTGTGGGAAAAAAACCTTTAGAAAAAAATCTGTGATACTAATCATGGAAATAATTACTGAGTGTGGCTGGAGAAAGTTACCCATGAGGTTGTTATGTGAATGAATTTTAAAAATATTTTTAAAAATTATTTAAAAAATAATGATTGATTGAAAAGCTAATCTTACATATTGATACATTTTTATTATAACTATATAAAGTAATTACTATAGTTCACTCATCACCATAAAACATTTTTATAAATGTAAATATTCTCTTAGGAAATGTAGATATTCTCTTAATAAATTAAGACAACGACTAGATGTCTAATATTTAACTTCTAGTAAAATTTACTTGATTTTCAAACAGATTTGGACTTAAAAGGGACTACTACAAATTATGACTGGTTTTCATGATGTTATGAACTATTTGCATCTCGGGGGCCACAAGCAGCAGGATGTATCACTTAACAATCTGTACACTTTCCTAAAGATAATATTTCACTAATATGTCAATCAAAGCATTCATTTTTGACGTGTAATTGTGCTGTGCTCATCCATTATTATGCCAATGGCTCCACTGTCTACTTTTTTTAGCTGTTTCCTTATAGTGATGATGAATTTGCACCAACTTATTCACCATTTTGATCAAATTCCACAATGTACAAGACTCTGCCAGCTGTCACTGACTGGCTTGATTCAGAGTCCATGACCCTGATCAAAGAAAACTCAGCTGGCTCAACAGGGAAGTGAAGCTAATTGATGAATGTCCTAACCTATGTCTAATGATTCACAAGCATCTGTATATTGGCTTAGATGATCACACTATGTACTAGACACAGCTAAACTTAAGAGATATTAAAAGTAGATCAAACTCTAATTCCACTGTTTTATTGGATGATAAATATTTGGCACAAATATGATGTGTGATTCCATCATGTTCTTACAATTATAACTAATATGAATGAAAATTAGTACATTTATAAGATGAATTAAACATAGCTTAGTTAATATGTACATTTACTATATGGAATTATTGATAAACAATGAGAGTAATTTATCCTTTCATCATAATGAAAAAGAGTCATGTTTTCTTCCACTTGGACAATAACATTTTCATAAAATTTTATATTTATTGGACATTAATAAGTTCAGGCTAATCATAAATATACCATGTCAAGGGCCAAAAAGAAACCAATATACAAAAGAGGCAGAATTTAATAAATACCAAAAAAATGCATGTGAATCTCTAGCACTGGTGTTCTGATTACTGATGGTGTCATCAGCAACACCTCTGTGTGTATGTATTATATGATCTTTTAATGGTAAAGGTTACAAATACATTCTTGCTTTCTTAAGGGGGAAGAAAAAAAAAGTTGGGAGGTTTATTAGAGAAATACCAGGTATCTCATGGAATTCAAGGTCTGGAATGCTTTCATGGGAACAGATTGGAATCAGGAGCTGAAGCACTGAGGGAAACTCAGGAAGTGAACTCTTGCTGTCTTTTCTCTTTGTCAAGTGGTTAGGCATTTCCAAGGCTACCAATAGGGTCACAAGTAATACTACTACAGCTGTTAGGATGGCTTGCCATACTTCCATAGATTTCCCCAGTAAGGAGTAAACATGCTCAAATGGATTCAGACAGTTAATTACTTAGCCAAAAACAAGTCATTATGGTGTCGGTTCCATGTGTTCCTTGTTCCACAGATAACACCAAACCGAAGAGACTGATGATAGATGGTATGAGCAGTAGGTCCCTCTGCCGTTGGGGAGCCACCACAGAACCACATCCAGGCAGTTTTACAGGCTTACCCTGAAGTCTGCAGCTTACCTCAAGAGGGATAAGGTGGAAAGCCTCGTGCTCGGCTGGAACTAGGGAGATAGAAGAGAACGGGCTTGTGACAGTCTCCCACAAGATAATGGGAAAAACAGCTCTCAGCAGCTCCTCGCCAGGTTGCTTATCTTTCCTTAGACTAGAGGAAATTACAGGGCATTCTGCCAAGACTCAAGTCAGACTGTGGTTAAGCTTTTCCTACGCGGCCTATGTGACATTGTCAGGTGCCATGCTGTAGAGCTCTTTCCCTGTGCTCTCCCAGTGTCTTCATCAGTCTTAGAGTTGACTGCTGTTTTCTGCTCTTCAGTTCACATGGTGGAATGTGGTCCCCAATAGCTCCTCAGTGTAAATACTCTTGACTTCTGTGGAGAGAGCAAGAGACTGACTTGCTTTTTTCAGTTCTATAAAACTATAGAACTGGTATAAAACCCAGAGGAAAGACTCAAAATTACCCAGTGTTGGCCAGGGACCCATCTCTGCACCAATCGGTTATAGCCAATGTCCATGTGGATGGTTGGGGTGGGGTGGGGATCTCAGAGGAGATTATTTTCCAGAGAAGCTACACATATCATGAGATGGGCTATAGGTATCTTTTATAATGATATATGCCAATCATTTATTAAAAGATGGTTTGTAATATTTGTATTAAAAAGATCAAAGTTTGATACACTGACAGTTGTTTGGACAATACACATTTAAACACTGACCTTGAGTTTGTTGCTAGGTATTGTATATAGATATTGTTACCAATGGCAACTCTGTTTTATATGATGAAAGCTGTGCTCAAGACAAGTCAATATATATTGGAGTGTTACAGGCTTCTAGTCTGCATTCTCAGCGTTAAGTAATAGCCTAAGATTCGGGTAAGAGAATAGAAGCCAATGATGAGAGCTTCAGGAAGGTAAGCAAGGCCTAACACTATAGAGGAGTTAAGGTTGAAAATGAGAAGAGGCTATTAGATTTGACACTTGGTACTCAGTGTGGTCCATAGACGATCAGCAGGGGCATGGTAGCACCTAGAAGTTTGTTTAAATTGTAAGCTCTTAGGCCTTACTCCAGACCTACCACATAAGAATCTGAATTTTAGGAAATTCTCCAAGTCATTGGTTTATACTTCCAAGTTTTAGAAGCACTGCCTTAGAAGACCTTTGAGAAAAGAGAGTCCATAGAGTGAGAGCTAGAATGCAGAAGGTTGCAAGGTAAATCTTTTTTTTTATTGCTGACCAGAGAGAGAAGAATGAATTTTGTATGCCTTATTATGTGCCCTCGATTTCACTTTCAGGTTTTATACCACCACTCTCCTACACATTTCATTAGGTTTCTGCTAAATAGATCTAATCATACTTGAATGTTGTCTGTACCTTTCAATGTTTATTCCCAGTTCCTGGAATGTCTTCCCCTTATTTTCTCCACCTATTGAAGTCTTATCCATTTTTCCAAGGCCTAGCATGAAAACTATTTTCTGCATAAATGTTTCCCAGATGGCCTCTACAGCCCTATCCAGCTTTAACATTCTCATTAACATGTGAATGGTGAAAATAATAAGAATGGCTAACATTTATTGAGTCAATACCAAATGCCATACCTGATTCTAAGCTTTACATGTATCAACATTTTTAATCCTCACTACAACTCCAGGGTGAAGAAACTGATGCACAGAGGGCATCAGTTTAAATTGCCTATGGTTACACAAGCATGCCACCATTTCTATAGGATATCAAGATAGGAGGACTAGGAGAATATTACTCCCACTAACAGACATTTTTAAAAGTTGGAGAGACCAAGTCAAGTATGCCATCTCTTATTATCTCTGCATCTCTTGTTAGTTTACATCCCTTAAAAGAACTTTTATTTACAAATACAGTCCTTATAGTCTTTCTGTTAAACACAGTCTTGCTTTTTCCAAATACTTTCATGTGGTCTTAAGATTAGCTTTCAGCTAAAAGAAAATTCTCAATCCATCCAAGGTCTCTATGTGCAGTTAGGCAGATGGTGGACGGAAAAAGGACTCCAGCCACTGGAGCAAGTGGGAGCAGAAATATACTCCGTGCTCTGAATCATAATCTGGAGCAGAAATGGATCCACCTGAGACCCTTTCTCTATTTCTCACAAAGACAGCAAAATGGATTGCCAGCAAACCTGACAGCCACACTGACAGAATTTACCCAAACTGGCTAGAGCCAAGGTCCCTGGGCCTCAGCATCCGTCAGGCCTCTACATCATCACGCTGTATGCTCATCAGCAGGGTTCCAGGAGGTTTTCCTGTTATGCACATCTCTTGCTTGGACCAGGAACATGGCTCCACCTCAGACCCTCCTATCCTCCCTAATGACCAGTTTGGGCTTTTCCGTGTGTTTCTGAAGCTCATGGGGTTCTTATTTCTCATGTCATGTAGGAGCTTTTTAGGCCCACTCAGATGGGTATCTTTCCAAGTTCTCATAGGGCACCCGACTTCAGACTCTCCTAGGATCTCTGATGAAAACCCCTGAGAGACCCTGCTCTCACCAGGGCCTGTCAGGCTCCCTCCTGAGGGCATGTCAAGGCCCTATCCACAGTGGATTCCTTTCCACAGTGGAATTTCCAGGAGCCTCCTCGTTCTGCCTCCCAGAATCTTATACTTGTATTCCTGGAAGTCTGCAAGTTCCACTGGGAAGGTTTTATAGAGCATTTCCCCTCCATACGTAATTTACATGATCACCATGCTGGCAGGACACTGATTTGTTTCTCAAAATTTACAGGCTGCTGTTTGCACTTCCCTATCCCAGTCCCCTGTATCTTGTAGACACACACTCCACCACATCTTCAATCATTATCTTTGTTTCCTGCATCTCCCTGGAGAAGTTTTAGTCAAATTGTTTAGTTAAAGTATACTGGAAACAAGTTTTCCGATTTTGCACTAGACATACTTCAAGTACTTTGTGCAGTTTGTCTTGTTAATCATTTTCAAGAGGTCAAATGAGAAAGTGAAATGAAAGACCTTTTTTGGGGGGAGGGAAATCTGGGATTAATGGATAGGCTTCTAGGAGATTAATTATGGAAAGTATATGTCAAATGTGCATCATACTGATGGGAGAGAGTCCAAGATTTTCAGCCTAAACAGGTTACTAAAAAGGTATAGGATAATTTTAAATCTTACTTTTAAACTCCTGATCTTATACATCTTAATTTTCACATGATTTCTATCTTTTCTTACTGTGACTCGTAATAGTTAAAATACAGTTAAATGCCTTAACAGGCAGCATGTATACTGAAAGTCCTCTAGATTTTAATTTGGAGCGGGTCATAAAGGGCTGATGCACCAGGGGGTGATCAAGGTTGAAATTTTGATCAAGGAAAATTCTTTTTCAGAGTGGGCGCAAAGGGGACACACATGTGATTTGGATAAATGGCACTTTGGAAATTGAGGATTTGGTAAACTGCAATTGTTTGATAATAAATAGCAGGTTGTAGTGAAACAGGTGAGCCTTTATGACACATCAAAGGGTGGCTGGAACCCATTATCTGGGTAATTAGGGAGGAAAAATTCCCCTTATTTCAACCACATAGGAGGAAGCAACTCTACTGCTCAAATTAATTATAAAATACCTTTAAAGGATGTGTTTTAATTAAAATTTAGTCTTGTCTCTCTTGAAGAAAATCTAGATCTTAAAAGTATAAATTTAAGAACAAATAAAATATGAATTGCATGACCACATTTCAAAGGATTTCTTATTTTACTATCCTTCAATGAAAGACATTTTAAAAGTGTAAGTATCGTATGTGGGTACATGATTCAGTTGACTTAAAACAACTTTTACAGAACATTTTAGAAAGCCTTGTTAGAGCAGCCCTTTCTCACCTTCTCCCCCATCCTCTCACCCCAGCCTTCCCCCGCTTCATGCCCCAGTCTTGACTATAGTGTCTCAGAGCAGTGAAAACCTGGTGTTTTAAATACAGCACAGTAGGTTCTCAGAAATGTTTGTTGACTACATTAATGAATAGATATCAGAAGCACAAGCCACAGAATATTATTCTTAGGATTCTAGTCATTAGACAACTGATAGTTGCAACAAGATTTTTAACAATATTTTTAACAATTTTTTTTTTTATAATCATTCAGTAAATGAAGTGGAAAAGATCACCTTCAGGTCTAAAATCTCTGCTGTCTTCTGAAAGAGGCCCATGGTAATTTTAAATGTATGTACCACCTTTCATTCTAGAATCTCAAACTGAAAAGAGATGCACAAATCATTTTCAAATGTCTTCATGATTAAAGTTGGCGGTATCTTAAAATGGCAATGGATGAAACCAGGCTAAAGGATTCTTCATAATTGTTCTAGATTTTAACTGATTTTTCTTACCAGTTGTCTTTTCCTTTTGCTTTTAAATTATGATGTTGGTGTCAATTATTTCTATACTTTGATGTGATTATGATTTATACTCGTAAATATTCTGTTAGGTCTGTATCTTTTGATTGTTATCAATAGCCCTTGTATTAGTTTGCTAGGGCTGTGTGAACAATGTTCCACAAAGTGGGTGGCCTAAAATGACATGACTTTATTGTCTCACCATTGTGGAGGCCACAAGTTTGAAATTGAGGTGTGGGCAGAGCTGGTTCCTTCTGGAGGTACTGAGGGAAAATCTGTTCCGTACCTTTCTCCTAGCTTCTGGCAATTGCCAACAATCTTTATGTTCTTTGGCTGCTGTCACATGGCTTTCTCTCTCTGTCTTCTCTGTCTTCTTATAAGGATACCCCTCATTGGATTAAGGCCCACGCCAATCCAATGTGACTTCATCTTAACCTGATAACATCTGCAAAGACCCTATTCCCAAATAAGTTCGTGTTCTCCAGTACCAAGAGTTAGTTAGGACTTGAACGTATCTTTTTTTTTTTTTTTGAGGTGGGAGGGAGCACAATTCAACCTCAAATAGACAGCCAATTGTATTTTTCTCTTCATATTGTGTTTCTCAAATTCATGTTCTATATCTCAAGCTATGGACCTGTGTTTCTCTTCCTTTCAAAGTCATCCTTTGTGAAAGATTTCTTACTCAGTTTTTAACCTATTATAAGGCATATCTGTCTTTACCTTTCTGTTGAAACTATTAACTACCGGTTTTCTTTCTGAATTTTACCTAGTCTTTGTGGAATTTACATCCGTGATGAATTTCTCTCTTTAAAATTGTCTCTGTGCTTGCTTTTTACCCCCTTCTTCCTATGTTATCACTCTCTTATTGTCTCCTTTGCTGGTTCTTCTTTCTCTTTTTTCAAAAATTGATGGTTCCTGGTTCTCTGCTCCACACCCTGTTATCTCCCTGAACAAGCCCATCTGCCCTCTAGGTTCAGTATTCTCCATTTACAGATAACTCCCCAATCTATATTTCCAACTCTGCCCTGCAGACTCAAATTTCTAACTTATGCAGTAAAAATAATATGGAATCAAGAATCATGTGGATTCTAATAATTTTCAAAAATGTTTCAGAGCTAAATTTAGAAACTGATATTAGACCCTCAAATACCATTTTCTCTTTGTGTACAATAGTACTCATCTTTATTTTGAGTTTAGTCATTCTCATTCATTCTTTTTGTTATCTTCAGAAGTTATAAATGAACTTTGAGTGTTTGGGTTGGGTGGATCCTACTTAATTATCTAATCAATAATTATTGTAAGACAAACAGGAAACTATAAGAAAAATCTTAAGTACTAACATTTCATACTTTGCTTAAATTATCAATATTAATTTGTAATTTCTTGAAGATGAGGAAAGTGAAACTCAGAGAAATTAAATAAATTGCTCAAGGCCAGCGACAGAGCATGGACTCAAACTTTTTTTTTTTGCTGTCAAAATCAGTTTGGTAGCCCCATATAGAGTGTTGCCTTAATAAGGCTTCTTATTTATTTATTTATTTATTTTTGGTTGGGTTAAATAGCGTAGCCTCTCTGGGAACTTGAGTATTGAAGAACAAATAGGGTCTGCCTTTGGTGCAGATCTTTAAATGTCAGCCACAGCATAATATGAAATTCTCCATGTTATCCAGCAGGGGGCTCTGTCAGCATCAGTGGGCTACCCCTTTTCTGCCGGCCACAACAGGCAATAGATTAGAAATCAATTGAGCCTCAATCCGCAGAATTAGTAATTAAACCCTGATATAACTAGATAAGATGCCAGAATGACTCAATGAGAGCAACCCCAAAACGAACTGGAAAAAGAAAGGCATTTAAGTTGCATAAAATAGATATCTTCTTGAGCCTTTTTGTTTGCATGAATCTGGTAGCTTTAGGTTAGATCCAAGGGAGAATTTAGTCGAATGTTTGTAAAAATTAGAATGGACTATTGTCGGAGGAAGATATAACTTTGGAGAAAGAATAAAATGTATATTTCAATACAATTGAATGACACATAAAATAGAATTATGGCCAAAAAGTGAGGGG